>NC_056735.1:23867781-23877781 GCF_019279795.1 Protopterus annectens | reverse complement strand
TGTTGGATGGCTACTATTTCTTCCACAATTCTGTTACTCCCAGTCCATGAATATGACCTTTAATAGCTGATACTATTTGATGTTTTTATTTATCTATTTGATGTTTACTGGCTGGGTTAGTCCCACTAAGCAGCCTCTTTTCAGGGGAGACTTGAGGTGGTATTCACACTAACTCGGGAAAAATGGCCAGGGCATTGGGGAACTTCTCCTACTTTTTGGAGCAAAAGAAGTGAAGCACTCTCTGGAGCTGCAAGGTGGCACTGGATGGTTGCTAATACAGTTCCAGGAATTCCAAGATGGAGGAGAGCACAGCAGAGCTGGAGAGAGGACCAGGAGAAAACATACTTAAGGGAGGAGAAAGAAGTGAAATAATACAGACTGGCAACACAAGTGCTGATACATTTGATGAACCAGGCAGAGCCAAAGGAAGCTGAAGAAGAGAGATGGAGCCACATAGTAGCAAAAGTATCACAAAAGGAAGAAAGTGGCAGACTGAATACACAAAAAACAGCTGGTGAAGTGAAAACAATAGAGGTGTTTATTTATTTATTTTATTATTTATTTATTTCAGTTTGATGACCGGGGAGGTCCACTGGGCTCAGGGAGCACATTTTCAGTGGAGGCCCAGGAAGAAAAGCTCCGCATTGCATAGTGATTATACACAGTTATTCACATAAAAATCCGCATTACATAGCGATTATACACAGTTATACACAGTGTTCTTGTCTGGTGGAGTAGCCAGTTTTTAGGGTTTAACTCTGCAACTAGGATTTTTCATACAAGGAAGAAAAAGTTATGTAGATGGAGCAAGGGAAGGAAGAATGGAAGAAGAAACTGAGAGGTGACAAACATTTGCATTTTCTAAACAACTATAGACATCATAACCAGTGGTAAGAATAAAAGTAAAAGTGATGGTAGTGAGAACAGGTATGATATTATAGACAGTATTATTTTGCCACTAAGATATATCATTAAAGAAATAAGAGTATTAATTAATTTGGCAGCTGAAACCTTTTTTGAAGTGACATTTTAAAACTTTAACATGCTGGAAAATGTTATGACATACTGTAAAAAGAAGTACAGTAGCACTATAAAAAGATTTTTATGTCAGAGCTTGGGACTAAGACTAAAAAATAATAGTTATGCAGTTTGGGACTTCCGATATGAATGAACATGTTAAAAACTGTTTTCCTTCAACATACAGTAAAGACAGGAAGTTAAAAATATGTGATGAAATAAATTTATAGACTGAGATTGGGAAACGTGGATAACAATCACTATGAAAATTGAGAAAATTAACAAATTTCAAATGTCTAATTCTAAATGGTAAGAGAGGATTTGTTAGGTACTAGAGCCAGCCCAGAGCATGTCATTTTTGTGAAGGTGAAAATCAGTTATTACAAGACTAACAAATGCAGGTATAGCCAATGTGAGGAGATGGGACATGCAACAAAAAATGCAAACCCTTTTTGTAGACAAAGTAAGACATTTGGACACTTCTGCTTTAACTGCTCCATATTAGAAAAGGAAAGAGAAAAATAAATTTCAGAAGAAAGATAAACAGTACAAAATATTACTACAGAAGATGGTGAAGGAGAATGTGGAATTAGAAAAAGGATACTGAAGAAAGATTACACAGTAAAGATGCAGTTAGAGAAGAAATAGTTCAAAGTGAGGCTATTGATTTACAGGAACTAAACAGATTTGCAATTTCAAAAAAGTGAAAAGAAAGCAGAGGGAGAAATTGAGAAAGGAGAAGAAGACGAACAAGAACAAGCGCAATATAGCAAAAATTCAATTAGTCGGCGATTTAGGAGAAGGAAAAGAAAAAAAAAACTGGAAGTAAAACACAAAAAAGAAAAAGGATGCTATAGGAATTTTAGCATAAAATGTGAATAGCTTTAAAAATGATACAAGAGGTTTGATATTGGTGGAACAGTATAAAAAATTAAACGGGGTATTTTTTGCTTGCTTGATACCAGTTGTAACAGAAAGTAAAAAAAGGAAAATAATGCAGACAGTGGGTGTGGGTGTGGGGGTAAATTGTTTGGTCAGTAGGAAATGAGATATGTTCTGGAATTGGAGTTCTTATCAAAAAATGAAGAAATAAGACTTTTAGATGCATCAGTATTATAACCAGGATGGGTAGTGATATGTGATAAGAGAATAAGACAAAATGCATAAGATTAATATTAATTTCTGCATATACTAATATGACAGAGAGAAAACAGTTGTTTGAAGAAATCAAAAACTTTGTGTTAGTAAATACGTCAGTATTGATGGTAGGAGATTTTTAACTGTAACTGAAGAAAGAAAGGGGAAAAATAAAACAGGGTATTGAGATATTAAGGGAATTATAAAATGTGGAGATTTAAAAGTAGTACAGAATATAGAATGGCCATATAAATGGGAAATTTTAAGTCTGAAATTGATCACTTAATTTATTCTAAAGAAAAACACAAAATCCTTTCAGAACCAGTCCCAACTTGAATGCCAAAACACACCAAAAAGCTGGAACCAAACTGAAAGCCAAATAATCATATGTATTAGTGTATCAAAAGACTTTATTCAATGATTTCATCCTTAGACTTCTTCAGAATACAAAAAAAAATCAGTCAACTTATTTAAACAGATAATACTGACCAAATAAAACTTAAAATCAATCATGTTAATTATTTTCAAAATAAACACAATTGCTAAAAAAAACAACAAAACATTATTATTTATTTACATACAACCTATGATTTAAAAAAAAAAAAACATTTAATATTTACTATATTATTAGCCCTGCTTTTTTATCTGAATTTAATTTTATTTGCCACAAGGCCTCCTTCTGTTCCAAATAATTTCTAAAGTCTCCACCCCTCATGTCTGTCAGATATTGTTTGTTTGGTAGAAAAGTTTTTATTTATCATTTCATAAAAAAGTCATACATGTTGATTGCTTATATAATAAGAAAAATAGCATATTTGAGGGGATATATATGTCTCCTACTCAAATGTGAAAATAATTATTAGATATTTGTTTAGCTTCATTTGGAGCTCAAAGCTGAATCCATGAGGAAGAAGAATAAATTATAATGAAAAAAGAAGGAGGTTTGAATTTGAAAAATCCTGAGGTGCATTTAGCATTTATAGGCAATATGCCACATGAAAACTACATAAATGTACAGGAAAAAAATAGGGAAAAGAAAAAAAAAGACAGGATGGAAGAAAAAGAATATGAGAACAAAATATAAATTATGGAAGTTAAAAGTAAGTGAGGTTGAGGGGAGAAGAAAATAATAGTATAATATGATTTTAGAAAAGTATGCTTGGTGTACCCATGGAAGGATTTACAATTTGATGAAAAAAGGCAATAAAAGACAGGTTTGAATTTTTTTAAGCAAATGATTTTTTTTTGTGGAGAATTTTAATAGACATGTTACCAATGAAAGGGATATGAAATGTAAGGAGATGAATGAAAGAATAAATGCATTGACTGTAGTAAAGGAGAAACAAGAAAACATTGGGCCAGATTCCAAAAGTGTTGCTCTCAGTGTAAGAATGCCCTGATTCTAAAGGACTTGCTCTCAGTGTAAGTAACTCACTTTGGTGTAGGCCTATCTCCAAACAGGCTTAATGGGACCAAATTCCAAAACAACTGCTATCAGCTGCTCTCAGAGTAAGTGGCCTCTTACCTAATCAGCAAGTCTTTTTGGAATCAGGGCCATTATATTTTAGATTACAAAAAAATAAAGATTTTTTTAGAAAAGTAAAAAAAAAATAATATTGATGGGAAGGATTTAAATATATAAATATAAATATGATATTATGTGGGAAGTATGATAAAGAAATGTGATATTGATAAATGGGATAAATATTGTTTGTAACAATATGGATGGTATAGAAAATGTGAAAATGAGTTATATAGCATAAGAAGAGGATGGTGTAATAGCTGAAATAAAAAATGGTTGAGGAAGAAAGGGTGGGAGATATATGGTAAATATAAAAGAAAAAAGATTGAAATAAAGATTGTTTAGTTCAGCTCTGTTGTGATGATAACTTGTAAATAATGAATGTAAGGAAATCAAGAGTGTAAATAACTGATTTAATTTTTATGATATAAAATGAATGTAAATATTAATAAAGCACACTAGTCTTTTCAATAATATTATGGAAACATAGTTTATATTATATCATTGAAAGGAATTAAAAGAAGATATAAAAATGCTATAAAGAACAGAAGAAAAAGTTTTGAGAATTTTTATGAAACAGTGGATTTCCTGTGGAGAATTTTTTTTGAATAAGTTACCAGTTAAAGATAATATAAAATATAAGGTATCAGAAGAAAGAAAATGTGATGGGTGCAATCAGGAAGAAACAACAAAACATTGATTAAAATGTAAAAAAATGAATAGTTTTGGGGATGTTTTTAAAAAGAATATCAATGGGAAGATTTAAAAATATAGCAATGGCTATGATATTATATGGAAAATATGAGAACGAAAAACTGTGAAATTGAAAAAAATGAAAGACTGTTGTTCAAACCAGTTCCCAGATTAGGGAAAAGATGATGTGAAGGAGTAATGTGTAATAAAGACAGAGATGACGAAAATGTACAAGATGAAATAAAATGATGGTTGTGGAAGAAAGAATGAGGTTATAGACAAGGAAATTGCAAATAATAATTGATCTTGGCTTAAAAAATAAGATTTTTGGCATTTTTTTAAATGAGAAATCAAAACAATTATTTTTTGGTTAAATGATATGTTAATGTTTAGGAAAAAATATGAAAAATGACAACATGCATGTTAGGAATATGAATGTGTAAACAATGTAAAGATGTAAAAATAAAACAACCACTACTCTTTTAAATAAGTCCCTAAGAATAGTTTTCATCCATCTGTAATCCATCAACTCAGGTAGATGAAACATCAGTTTATTGTGTCATCTAAAATGCAAAACATTTAGGAGTGTCGTACTTCATAATGCTGTCCTACAGTGTCAGTAATGGAACAGAAATCCAGCCATCTATGGTGGGAACAGAACTTAAAGCCCTCTGATCTTCTACCACCAATGGATGGGTCACCAGCAGAGCCACTAATACCATACATACTAATTCGGTAAGTTAGAAAAATTAAATTAAGAAACCAATGGAAAAAAGATTGTTATACTACTAAAAATGAAAATTAACCATCTTATACTTTGCTATATCATTTTAAAATAGAATATTTAAACTTCGAATTGGAATTCAATGACTCATTTCTCTTGGTAGCATTATAATAATTTTAATTACCCTACCTAAATCGGTTATAATTCTAAATTAAAACAAGCTGAGTAAATAATTTTATAATTAATAAAAGCCAGGCAATAGGTAATGTGCTGATTTTTTTTCTACACATGCATTCATAAAAAAATTGCAATTCTCTGTAATAAGTATAATGTATCAAATTCGTCTTTAACTACAACTAATAATATTCTGCAAAGGTAACTCATAATGAAAGATAATTCCTAAATATTCAAAATTATTGACATCAATTGTTTTCTCAATTCAGTTCATAAACAACTTGCAGCCACCACAATTACATAATTATAGTTTCCCCATCTTACAACAATAAACTTTTATTGAATAATAATGTATATTTAATGCACTATTAATACAACAGTTAAAGTAATTGAAAAACAAATTACTTGCATGTAAACTAATATTAATAAACCAACAAGCAGAAGGTAATCGGTTAACAGGCGGTACACAATTTAATTTCCCTGTATTGATTTCTTTATACTTTTAATAATGGATTTTAAAATGACATACATAAGTAAATAGTTATCTGACACAAGTGCTGGTTAAATCAACAACCTATATTTTTTGTTGAGACTTAGGGTGGTTTTCATAGCCTTATGGGTCAAATAAGTGTAACAGTAACTGGCAAATAGCAGCACTGTAGCTGTATGTAAGTAAGCCAAGCAAAAACAAGCACCTCTGATTTTGTAAAATCTCAGCCTTGTGATGAAGTACCCTCATCAGATTTTCACATTTGAAGCAGCATAAAATAAATAAAAACCATTGTAGGTGTGTGCAAAAGAAGCTGTATGTATGTACGTATGTACCATCATGAATGCTTTTGGTCATTTTTACAAGGTGGTTGTGGACACAAGTCTGCCTGATTCTTTTGAGAAATTCTACTAGAACTTGATCTGAACAAAGGTGAGTGCTGCAGACCCACTGCTTACACAAACTGTTTTAATGCTTCCTCTATTCACTGTAAAGGCTATAATTTTATGTACATCCTGAATGGCTTTTATAAGGTTGGAAAGAGGAAACAGCAAAATTAAAAAGAGGGGGGGAGAGAGAGAGAAGACAAGGGACAAGTACAAAGAAGACCTTAGGAGGATTGTGCAGGAGGAAGTGGGTAGGGTAGTCCCTGTTTTTTTTTTCAATTTTTTTTAAGTGGATAGATGAGGAAGAAATAAAGGTAAAGGGTGTTGGATAGAAGGTTAGGGAAGAGTTAAGGCATGGATGCAACATAAAAGATGGTACACACCAGAATAGCATCATGGACTGTTATTGGGTGGGTGACCAAAACATACAAATGGCAGACAGAGACAAAATTGTAGGGGAGGAGATGTGGGAGCCATCTACGATACTAGTCCAGAGGAACTCAAACATCCCCCTCTGTGTTGAACCTAGAGGAGGACCCCAATAGTGTGGAGGTGGAGGCTTCCAGTGGCTTGATCTCACAGCCAACCAGGTCAACAAATCCTGAACTTGGAGAAGAGATTGCATTGGACACAGTCACATCACCATAGCCTTCTCAACTACAGCCTCATCTAGGCCCTGAAGCTCATGATGTACTTACCAGTCTGCCACACACCAGCGGGGTCTACAGGGTATAGCCACCACACCCACCTTGTGAAAATGTCCCTGGGTTGGCAAGTGAAGCAGATGACCAGTTCCTCACCTGGGTGGACTGCAGCTGAAATGCCCTGGGCACTCCTGAACATACAGAAAACGTTAACATAAAAGAGATAGAAAAAAGGTCATTGACAAAGAGAGGAAGAAAGACAGAGAGATGGAGACAAGAGATTGGCTCCTAAGTATTCTGAATAAATAGTATTTTATTTAATAACAGGAACTGAGACATTTACTCATTTAATCAGAAATTCATATTAGCCAATGTTACATTTTTCATTTATCAATGCAATTAATGCATTCTGAGAACTACTTCTTGATGATATCTTATGTTACGGTTTCTTCACTGATACAAGTTAAAAACTACATTACTTTTTGTAATGAGGTGTCATAAACAAACCCTAACGAACCATCAACCTATTGCCATCCTCCCACCACTATCTAATATCCTAGAAAAATGCATATATTCCTAACTAATCAAATACCACAATGAGCACAACCTCATCTCTCCCTCACTCAGCAGGGTTCTGACCTTATCATAGTACTGCAACTGCCCTTTTCAGCTTTGCCAGCACCATTAAGCAACTCAGAAACAATGCAAATCTTGTCTCAACTCTTTTCCTTGGCCTGTCAAAAGCATTTACTGTGGTTGTACACCAAAGACGTCTTCATGAATTTGCTTCTCTAGGTATCAATGCTCTAACACTAACCTAGTTTCACAACTACATATCTAACAGGAAACAATCTGTTAAATGTCATCAGGGTTACACCAATTTCTTATCAGTCTCATTTGGTACTGCCTAGGGATCAATTCTAGGGTCCCTTCTCTTTAATATCTTTATTAACAATCTGCACTCTGCCTTCAAACAAGCAACCATAGCTCAATATGCATATAATGCTACAATAATCTGTTTGGTTCATATACTAGTCCCTCTGCAAAACACTACCTAACAAGCCTTTTTTATCCACTGAATTATGGCCAGATGACTCATAAACTACAAAAAGACAAAAATAATACTGTTTATCCCTAAAAACAACCTTGAATAAAAACATTAATTCCACATTCTGTCATCTAATAATAGAAAAACAGAACATGTTTCTTAATCCAAACCACTCAAAATATTAGTTGATGATCATCTCACATAGGATCACCACTTCCTCCAAGTCATGAAAAAAAAAGAAATAAACTGGAAACTAGGCTTTTGCTATAGGGTGAATATTTTTCTCACTGACCACTCCAAAAATCAATAGCAAAAATATACCTATTTTATGCATCACTTATCTTTACTAATTTCTACTCCACCCTAAAAAGCAAACTAGAAAAAGTCTACATTAGAATTGCCACTTTGCTGTAATTACCCCTTAAAAGACTGATCATTGCATACCCCTAACAGATCTTAACTGGCTTGAATTTCCACACTACCTTAACTACTGACAAATCAGTATAGCCCACAAACTGTTATGCTGCCCTGAAAAATGTTTATCTCTACTAGATACAATGCAGCCTTATAGTACAACAAGAACCCTCACATACCACAATAAAACACTGCCCTTTATTGCAAAATCAAATAACTGCCAGTGACTGACTTCACTCTTATCATGTTACCTCAGTAATGTCCACAACCTGACCACAGGTCACCTTAATTTCATTAATGACATACATGACCTACTCCTTAATATATTGACTATTATGGCCTCACAGCAAATACATACAGGCATATGGTTGTGTATCATTTCATTGAATGTAGCTTTGACCGAAGTACATGTGGCAAAAGAAAATGACTGAAAGTACATTTCACTGCAGGTACATTTGATTGAATTGCCATTTCATCAAAAAGTGTATAAGTCTGTAAATGATATTTCTGGTACTGTTTCTGGATAGTTGTTGGAGGAATATAATTTAGAACAGTTTGAGTGAATTGGAAATATCAACTATCATGTTGTACCCCCAAATTTATCGATGTTTGTGTTTGTGTATCAGTACTGATTCATTATGTATGGCATTTTTTTTTCTTTTCTTCACTTGTGCACAATCATGGAGTTAGAATATATAATTAAAGGGGTGGCACAACCACCATGATGGCGGGGGGATGCCGTAGGCTTCCCCCTGCAAAAACAAGTTTTTTTGTGGTGGATATGTTGTACAGAAGGTTTCAACAAAATGTTTTTTTCAGCCAACTATATCTTGCAATCAAATGTACTTTCAGTCTTTTTTTAAGCATTTGTACTTCAGTCAAAGCTAACTTTGACAAAGTGATACACAGTCAAACATATGCATTATTATTGCAACAGAGGAGTAGGAAACACAATCAATACTAACAAGAAGAGTAAACCCACAAGTCAAGTTTATCATGACAGTGTGCATATCACCATTTATCCTCATTTTGTTAATACACTGGAATGCATGACCCATATTTCATTAAATTATCGTACATGGCAGGCCAGTGTCACTTCATTACCATACAGTATGTGATTGCAGGTTATAAAATGATGCAACAGCAGGGAACAAGACATAGGAGAGACAGCTTCAATCCTTAAGAGAATCTCATCCTGATGGATGCTCTTAAGACATTTGAGAAATGCCTTCTTGGAAAAGAAGGGGAGAAGGCAGAAAGAACCTAAAGTATAGAAACAAGTAGTGGATGACATTTGTTCAGTAGGGGGGAGGAGCTTCTCCATGGCAAAGTGCAGGAAAAGAGACAATAACATGGGATGTACCAGGACAAAAGCTAGGAAAATGCAATTGCCCATAACAGATGTGTTGGTGCTGGTCCCTCCACACTCCAAACGTTAATGACAAATGAGGGTTACCTTCTGCCTATAAGGGGTGATGATTTAGATGCATGTGAGGAGCTGCTGGAATCATTAGAGGTGGTGTTGACATTAGTATTTTCAGACTCCTGCGACAACCATAGTTGTGCAGTATGGAAGGTGATAATGTGGCTCATTTTAACACATTATGGTAAGAAATGGTGCTGCGGTAGCATTGTCGCCTCACAGTAAGATGCTGTCTGGTTCGATTCTCAGCTAGAGCGTCTTCTGCGTGGAGACTTGCATGAATGGGCGTACCTTCGTTGAAGGTTGTGCGTTAGGCCTGGCAAGCCAG
>NC_056735.1:23665281-23857781 GCF_019279795.1 Protopterus annectens | reverse complement strand
TGCTTCTATGACAACCCAAAACATGTGGCGAGTGACCTGCGATGTGACACTTGCAACAGGAAGAGGATGAGCAGTAGTCCTCCTTTGAGCACACCTGTCAATCTGCCTGTGTGGGACCACACCAGCTGTCGGGCTATGGCCAGTGTCTCCACTCACTGACACCATATTTCTCACACTGGTCTGTACTATGTCACCACCCTCTGACTGTCCAATATCTGTGGTGTCTGGAGACTGGGAATGTGTGGGCATACTGACTTTGTGTGGGGACAATGGGGGAAGAAGAGGGATGTCAACCTCTGGGACAAACTCAGCCACCAACAATCCCACCTGTGCCTCACTATGGCCACCATCATCATCAGAGTCTAATGATACATTGACATCAGGTTGTGAGAGAGACAGACTCCAACCCCCCTGTTCACCTGTGAGAAGCAAGACAAAAGCAGTATATTACCACCTGCACTATTATGTATGGCAATCCACACAGACTCATACAGATGAGGATCCACAACTGCATTATGTGTCCCACATCTTATCATCCCCGATTCTATGCACAACACATACACACACACACACACACACACACACACACACACACACACACACACACACACAAAAAACAACATACTCAGACAGCCCATACCCAGTATAACATGCACATTAGCTGCATCCGGGTAACGTTGCCAATTTAATACTCCTGTGACATATGCAATATGACAGTGTATGTGGCAGAACTACACATAAAACTCAGTACACCTATTTTGACAATGATATCCCAGGTGTAGTACTCCTGCCTGAGGTATGTACCTTCTCCCTGTTGTATCTGAATGGGCATCCTGCAATAATTGCCTCATGTGTAGCAGGCTGCATAATTGCTCATAACTAATGCTAATGTTTGTACAAATACACACATGTCAGTCCCTAGGGTATGCATTGTAGTTAACTGCTCCGAAATGGAACATACAATTATTCTACTCTAGCTAAGCAGAACACTTGTGCAAAAGGCAATATGGCATCTCTTAACATTCATAGGGCATATCTGACCAGGCAAAACAACAGTATGATACTTGCCAGGTACAGCACCACAAACTCTGGCCACATCTGACAAACCTGTGAGAAGGTAAGGGAGAGGTATTGTCAGTAACACCAAATGTTGCAGTGTTACAAGGTAATATCTGCATATATACAAATGTACCATGGCTAATGTGATACTGGCTATATTGGTGACATTCTGAGTATGTGTGCACAACTGTGGTGAAAAGTCAACCCCCCTCCAATGCAGATAGACTTGACACCCATGCACTGGTCTGTAGAGCTTGCCACAATGACTACAAATGTATTATACTGGTTAACACAGTCAGCTTACCTGGACACATCTCTGATGTGAACGCTGTGACACCCACCTCCAGGATGTATGGTGTGATGGTTGGCTGGGATCTGTGGGTTGATCCTACCTTCTCCAGGAGTTCCTCTGTGGCTGACAGTGGTTGTTGTGTTGCAGGCTCTCTACTGGTGGCACCACAATCCCTGGCAACAGCAGCTGCCCTCTGACATGCGGCATTGACAATATCTGTGGCCCAGTGTCGAATCTGCTCATAGGGCCTGTCCTGTTGACCGGTATCATTGACAGCCCTCACAAGATCAGCCCACAATGTTGCCTGCTGTTCTTGATTGTGGTGACCCCTTGACAGCAGGATGTGATGATTAAGTCTGAGGGCATCCACTATAGTGTCATTTTTCCACAGATGAAAATGGAATGCGTCTGTTGATACATCATACCTGCAAGATGACAGGGAAAGACATAGGTTCATAGGTATGTACTAGGCTATTGGCCCTAGGGCCTATGTAAGCCTAGCCAAAAAAAGTACCCTGGCTTTCGCCACCCAAGAAAATTATTTTCCTGTGCCCCTGTTCAGCAGAGCCACAGAGGTGATCCCCGGGGTGAATTTCTTGTTTCCCATCCAATCATCAAGATTTTTCTTGAAGAGTGCTAATGAGGAGCTTTGTTTGATATAGATAGTTAGTTTATTCCAGAGTATGGAAAGTCTCTGGGACAGGAATCTATCCCTCCAGCATGTTCTGTTTATTGTAGTGACAAGGTTTAGGTCTCTAGAGTGTGTAGTTTCGAGGGACTGGATTTCTTTAAGTGGAGCATGTCCAATTGCTCTGGGTTTGACATAGCTTTGTATGTTAGGCAGAGATCGCCTCTGAGTAGGGGATATGCAAGGGAGTAAAGCTGGAGTTTTTGAGATGGTCTGTGTAGGGCATCTGTTTGAGGCCAGTAATTCTCTTTGTGAAGTATTTCTGCTGCCTTTCCAGTTGTTGTAGATGTCTTGTAAGGTACATACCAAAAGGGGCATTGTACTCTATAATGGGTCTAATGAGTGATGAGTAGAGGGGAACAATGACCTCTTTTTTCCTGGATGAGAAACCTTTTATGATGAGGTGTGCCACGTAGAAGGATTTCCTGACTGCTGTGGCAATGTGATTATCAAAGGAGAGACTAAAGTCTACCTGTGTCCCAAGCTCTTTTATCACACTTTCAGTGTTAAGTAGACTACCATCTATGTGGTAGCTCATGGGTACAAAGTTTTTACCAAAGGGGATGACAATACACTTTTTGGCATTGAGCTTGAGGCCATAGCTTTGACACCAGGCATATGTCTCAGAGAGGCCCTTTTGTAGGATGTCCACATCGTAAGGAGTTTTGATTATGGCTCCTAGTTTGCAGTCATCTGCAAACTTCATTAGCCAAAGACCTTCTGTGTTAGTCTGTACTTCATAAAAGTAGATACCAAACAGGAGAGGACCTAGGACTGAACCCTGTGGTACTCCACTTGTCACTGGTCTGAAGTCAGATTTGGAGTCTGCTACTTTCACAGTGTGGGTTCTGTCAGTGAGCCATTTGGCAACCCATCTTGTGACATAGGGATTTATACCTAATTTAGTGAGTTTATCTATAATTCCAGAGTGGGGGATGGTGTCAAAAGCCTTGGCAAGATCTAGATAGGCTGTGTGAACCACCTCACCCTTGTCTATGGCTTTGGTGACTGCTTCAAAGAAGTCTGTCAGGTATAGGTGATATGATCTGCCTTTTACAAACCCGAACTGAGTGGGGCCCAGAGTTTGGAGATTACCAATGTCTTTGTTTATAAGTTCCATGATAATACATTCCATAGCCTTGGAAACCAGGCTCATTAGACTAATGGGGCAGTAGTTTCCATGGTCCATGATGGCTCCTCCTTTGTGGAGTGGGATAACCGTCGCTGTGTGCCATTCAATGGGCACAAAGCCTGAGATGAGGCTATGATTGAACACGGTGCTTAGGTGGGCTGCCAGTTCATTTTGTAGTTCGTGTAGAGTGCAGCCTGGGATGTTGTCAGGTCCCATGGATGCTATGCTCTTGGATTTGGAGAGTGTTGTTTTTACCTGTGCAGCAGTGATTACAGGAACTTTGCATTCTTATGGTATAGAGATGGGCCCTTTAGGGGGTGAGAGGGGGGTAAATTTAGCACTGAACCTATCTGCCAGGATGTTGGCAATATTAGTTGTTTCTGTATATTTAGTGCCATTGTGCTGTAACTCAGAGCAGATTTGAGTGTTGCCATTGAGATTCTTGACATGGCTATAGCTTGCTTTGTGGTTGTCTTTAGAATCAGTGGCAATTTTGTTTTCATAACTAGCTTTGGTGGATTTTATGAGGGATCTCTGCTTCTTACTGAGGCTGAGCAGGGAGTTCCACCAATCATGGGATTTTACTCTTTTTTGTAACAGTTTCTTCTTTTGTAGAGATTGTTTATGGCAGGGGACCACCAAATTGGCTTCCTTTTTTTGGAGGATAGCATCTTGGTTCTGTTAGGGATGATCTATGCACTGATCCATGCACTCGTGTAAGTGCTTATAAAGTACATTTGTGTAGGATTCAGCAGTCATACCTCTATTGTCCATCTGCATGGGTGTCGTGAAGTTTGCCACTTCTGTCTTAAGAAGTGTGAAGTTGGCTTTGGAGAAATTTTTTATGGTGGTTTCCCTAGTGGGGGGTGGGGGTGGGATGTGAATGTCTAGGTTGATCAGCTTTTGGTAGGATCTGACCAATGAGGAATTGACCTCTGGTGTGAAACACCGGTCGCCCATGTCGGTAATGACCAGGTCTAGGATATTGCTGCCCCTGGTGGAGGTGGAGGTAAGTTGATCAAAGGCATTGGAATTTATGAATTTCAGAAAACATTGAGCAAAAGAGTTGGTACATGAGTAGTTTTCCCAGTTAATGGTGGGGTAGTTGAAATTGCCCATTATTAGGGTGTTGGGTTGTACCCTAATATTTTCCAGTGTATCAAGAAATGAGGAGAGGGAATCCTGGGGCATGGTGGGGGATCTGTGGCAAGTTACAATTTGGATTGCAGTCTTGCCCAGAGTTAGTTGCTGAGTATGCTGAGCAACTAGCCTGGAGATGTGGATATCCTTAATGAATATGGGCACACCTCCACCGTTAGTGTTTCGGTCCAGGTTAGGTGGCTGAAAGGTGTGGTATGAATTATAACCTGGTAATGCAGGGGTGCTCTCTGGAGCCTTGAACCAGGTCTCTGTCACTGCACAGATGTTGATGTTCTCCATTTTAAGGAGTGCGTCGAGTGAATGCATTTTGAGGTTTAGACTTCTAGCATTGAGTAGCATTACCCTCAGATTTTGCTTGCTTGTACCTATTACGATGGTGAATTTGTCATTTGAACTTTGTATAAAAATGGCACTATAGGGGTGACAAGAGCCTTAGCCAGTATCCAGAATCCCAAGGGCGACAGGTGCAGGCCATCTCTGGCAAAGCATTGTGGTGTGTAGATCATGTCATCCCAGGCAGACAGATACTGGATCCCCTTAGACTGACACCAGAAGCTTAGCCAATTGTTGAGGTCAATCATTTTGCCCTTGTACTGTGGTATCATTCTGGGTGATGGCAGGATGCTGCTCAGGGCTAGGGTCATACCTGCCTGGGCTACAAGATTGGAGAGCTCCTCCATATCTTTTTTCATGTAGTCCAGGGAGGTATGTCTGAGGTCATTCACACCAACATGGACAATGACAGAGTCATATTTGTACTTGTTGTGGAGACCTGAGTGCATGCGTTATGTGGCGGATCCTGGCATCTGACAGGCAATTGACAGTAACATTCGTCTTGTTTAGCCTGGTGAGTGGAACATCAGTGCGACTGACTATAGAGTCACCTACGACTAGAGTGTTGGGTACATTCTTATGCCTTATAGGCTGTGGTTGAGTGGCACACTGAGTTTGTGGGCTATGTGTCATTTGGGTTGTGTTGGGGGGGGTGGAGGTTGCTTGGGCTTCTGCTTTGGAGGTCACTGTTGCTTGAGAAGATTTTTATTGAAATCCGCTGCAAATGTAGGTGTGTGTTTTGTGTTGCTATGTATGTGTTTTAGTGGTGTAGGTTTTGAGGGACTATGTGATGAGTGTGGTGTGGCGCAAGTGTTTACCTTCTCCTCTTGACTGTCTAGTCCAGTCTTGGGTAAAGAGAGCTTTGTTTCCAGTTTGGCTATATAAGTGCATCTCTCACAGGTTGTAATGTTGGGTGGTAGGAGGAGAAGGTTGTCTGTGTACATGAGGCCCATACTCAGTGGCAGAGTGTATATATTAGCCATACAAAGTAAGAGTATGAATAGATCAACAGATATTCTGTATCATAAGTGTTTTTTGAGGGGTCTGGTATGTGACAGCCAGATTCTCTATATTCTGACAACAACCATCAATGATGGGCCAAACATTTGTCAGATATCCACATGTGTGTGTGCCAAAAGGACCACATCTATGAGGCACATCTTCACATTCCAGAAATATCTTTGTAGTAGAGAGATATGATGTCTACAGGGAAGATATACTACAGGAGGTTTGCATTGCTGTCTGTCACTGTGGCATACTGGTGTGGTTGAACTGCCCCATACAGCTGTTGTAATAGCACACAGCTATTTGTCTGTGGCTGTATGACATAATAGTGGGACTTTGCCCATAGGCAACACACCACAGTGGACTGTGGGGTGGCCTCACACATCATACCCCACAGTCTATCAATGCACTACATGTGTGGCTATCACCAATATGATAACAATACTGGTTATGTCCCTGTGTGCTGTGACAGAGTCTGCTGTATGTCTCTACAGCCATCACAGCAGTCCACTGTGGTGTGTTGCCTATGGGCAAAGTCGCACTACTATGTCATACAGCCACTGTCAGACAAATAGCTGTGTGCTACACTGCCCCCTCACACATCATACCCTACAGTCTATCAACACACTACATGTGTGGCTATCACCAAGATAATAGCAATAACAGTTATGTTCCTGTGTGCTGTGACAGAGTCTGCTGTATGTCTCTACAGCCATCATAGCAGTCCACTGTGGTGTGTTGTCTATGGGCAAAGTCCCACTACTATGTCATACAGCCACTGTCAGACAAATAGCTGTGTGCTACACCACCCCCTCACACATCATACCTCACAGTCTATCAACACACTACATGTGTGGCTATCACCAAGATAATAGCAATACCGGTTATGTCCCTGTGTGCTGTGACAGAGTCTGCTGTATGTCTCTACAGCCATCATAGCAGTCCACTGTGGTGTGTTGCCAATGGGCAAAGTCCCACTACTATGTCATACAGCCACTGTCAGACAAATAGCTGCGTGCTATTACAACAGCTGTATAGGGACAGTCCATAGTCTATATGCATCATATCTCTCCACTACACAGATATTTCCAGAATGTTAAGGTGTGCCTCATAGATGTGGTCCTTTTGGCACACACATGTGGATGTCTGACAAATGTTTGGCCCATCATTGATGGTTGTTGTCAGAATATAGAGAATCTGGCTGTCACATGCCAGACCCCTCGAAATACACTTATGATACAGTAATATATGTTGGTCTATTCATACTCTTACTTTGTATGGCCAGTATATACACTTTGCTGATGCAGTTGGGTCTGTGTCCCCCAGTAATAATGGCTATGACCTGAATTCCTGCTGTAAGGGATTGACAGGTATGTTAGCCATAGCTCTCAAGCAATGAGGCATGAATGTCAATAAAACAGTGACCTAGACAGAGTACATCAGGGACAGTCAGGGACACCTTTACAATGTCTGAACTATTTATGTGTGATATTGACAGACTGAGAGGAGGTGAATTACAGTACATTGTGTGATATTACAGCTGTATACACCCTTACTTACTGTCAATATGTCTAACTCATAATCCACTAGCTTTCCTACAGGAGCCGACCCTTGTAGGAGGGACTAAGAGGGGCAGAGCTGTGATTTGATTCAAAGCAGGGACAGCTGAGAGTCATGCCTGTAGCTGTTGGTCAGCAAAGTATCATCAACAAGTCAATGACATAGATGTACATGCTTGCTCTTGTAATCCCTTTTCCCCACACCTCCATCCTCCCATCTGCATCCCATTATATGGGTACATGTATTACATACCTGGTAGAGTGAAGTAATCCTTTTTTGACCAGATCCTCTGCAAACAGCTTGCTAAACTGCAGTGTGTCTGAGTAAAGCAACATACAGACCTGTTCCCCATAGACTGGTGATTGACTTTTGTAGGGAATGCTCATTAGCTGGTAATTGCCTGTGCACCAATATGTGGGTTAGACTTGCTAAATTCATTCAAAACAGCTGGGTTGCACTTTCATTATCCAATGACATGGCACCACAGTGCAATATTTAAGGCCTTCATGTAGGCCTTGGCCTCTTTTCTAGTCTTTGATATGGACATTAGTGAGGTGTGGACACAACAGCAACACAGAGGGTAGGTAGAAATACTGTCCACTATTGAGATTTATGAGGTATGTCCACAGTTTTGCATGATATGTTTGGCCATTGCCCCATGACATTGTGATTATCTGGCAGTTCAGTGTTAAACATTTTGGGTCGAGGTCAGTAAGGGGGAGAGACATGAGTGTTAGAAATTAGACCCATCAGAATATGCATGCTGTTGCAGTAGCTGCTATTCTATCAGCTCACAATCTTTGTATGGGCAAACTGTGAAACATGTCCCTGTCATTGGATCTTTGCCCCTCCCTCCATTCTTTATGTATGATTTTGTCTGGATCCCTTGTTCTAGATGGTTATGAGGTATGGTAGGTCTGTAGCAGCTAGCGTAACATACAGCTGCATAAGTTCCAGGCTGCAGCTGCTGTTGCTGCAGCCTAGGACACATGGGGGGATAACTCCTTGAATGACAGCAAGATGTACATGTAACTAAGGCAACAGTGTCAGCTGTGTCATCACAACAACTTTACATTCCAATCGAGGCATGTGCGTAGGGTACATCTGTTATGTAACAGTGCCAAATACACAGTATAGTAGGTGGCAAATAGTTTAGCTATACAGATATGTACAGTGTGTCCCTACCTACAGGCATTGAATTGCAAACATGGGCAGCAGTTAATGCAGTAGCAGCAACAGGTGTGGGTTAAAATGCACGACTCAGTCATTACTTGCTGTGTTCACAATAATGTACTTGATGTGCAACACACTGGATTTGAACCCAGGATTGTGGGTAGCAAAATATACTACATGCAAGGCAATTACCAGACTGAACTACTGAGTCAGTGCTATTGCAGATGTATTTGCAAGATATATGTGCATACATACAGTCTGTGACATGTTGTCTGCATCCATCATTATGTGCATGACTTTCAAAGGCAGTTATTGTGCAGCAGTTGTACACATGAACTTTGTATTGCTGCCTTAGCAGGTGTGTTTAAAGATGTTGCTGATAAAAGGGAACAATTACCTGCTATCATTACTTTCAACCTCTTAGAGCAAGAAATCCATAAATAAAAATGGGACAAAGACCCCAAAATAGGGTCAATCTTTAAATATTGCTCTTACAAACTTAGAATGTTGACAGAATAACAGACTTTGTATTAGTATGTGTTTTCTGAAGGGTATGAAGTGTGAAACTCAAGTGTCTGTCCTAATTTTCTAACCTCAATCTTTAATGACTTGCCACTACTTTGCCAGAAAAAATATGATTTTTTGAAAACTGGAACAAAAATAGGGGGCAAAACTCTGGACATTCTTCAACAATTTGTACAGATGACAGGTATACCTGCTATCCCTGGCCTCACATACATCCATTAGTATTTATTTGGCTGTGTAGTGGTGTAATATTTGCTTGCTCACAGTGCTTGTTTTGTTTAATAGTTTATTTTTGCACTGCGCTTCATATCCTGGTTTATAGGTGTAATATTTGCATTACAGTCCCAGATATACTCTCATTTTTCCCATTATATGTACTTGCAGTCTGTCAATGGCAATCATCATGAAGGCACTGTTTATGCACATTTAAGTAGGATTACGTGGGTTTGAACAGTGTGCCACATCGCTGTGCAACAGCTTAGCTCTGTGCAAACCAGTACTAAAAATTTAAAAAGAAAAGAAAAAAGGGGTGATATGACAGTGGTAAAATGGGGACAAGTAGGGGGGAAAATATACTGAAAGGCAGGTAGGGTTGTGCAGGAAGGGTGTAGGAAAGGACCATAGCTTTCCATTTCTTGTACAGCAACAGCTGTGCAGTTTTTACTGACTTTGTAGATGAATTTGGACCCTCAAACCCCAAAGAGAGAGGTGAGGACAAAATAAATGTGTTGTCAAGCCAATTGGACCTAATTAGTTGTGTCCAGTGGACATTTGTGTGAAATGGAGAGCTATGTATGGAATACTAATTTTTCCTGGTACAATAAGCCGCTGTGGTACAGCAGTAGCATTGTTGCCTCACAGCAAGAGGTTCTCCTGTTTGATTCTTGGCTGGAGTGCCTTCTGTGTGGAGTCTGCATGTCCTCCCCACGGTCGAGTGGCCTCTGAAAGACATGCGTGAATGGGCGTGACTTTGCTGAAGGTTGGGCATCAGGTTGGCAACTCGGCACCATAAAAATCGACTGCCAATCATTAGCAGACTGGAGTTCCACTGTGGCGACCCCTAACCAGTAAAAGCTGAAAAGACAAAGAAGAAGAAGAAGGTGCCCATTTTTTTTGTTATAAGAAGAGAGTGGAACATAAGGGAGGGACATAGGTACATGTGGGGAGGTAAGCTGGGTGGGAGGGGTTGCATTTTCAGACACACAAGACAGACAAGGCAGCAGACAGGGGCAGTGTGTGACACATGAGGGGTAAATACCTTGGGTGGGATGGGTGTTGTGGAATCTGAGATGCATATGCCTCCAGACAGCAGCAGTGTAACTGAGATCCCCACCCATGTTCAGTTGGTACTTCTCCTTCACTGCCCCAAAGGTGGATGTGCTGGAGTCTGGGAGCTGGGGGCCAGCAGGCCCCACCAGGTTGTCCAGTCTGCCCTCAGTCTGGCACAGGTGACCTGCATACCTCCTATGAAAAATCCTGCGCACCATGGCTGGTAGTTGATCCTGAGTGACAACCCCCCACTCCCTGGGGGGGAATGGTCCCCATCCCCTGGGGCACTTCCAACCTAAGGTGATACAGGTCCAGTGGAGGGGGCACCACCAGCTTGGGTCTCAGACAAGCTGGTACCTAGTGCCATGGCCATCTGAGGTAGGGTAGGCAGATCAGCAGGAACTGGCCTTCCCAGACATGCTGTGGGTATGGAGGTAAACCAATACACATAGGTGAGTTATGAACAAAACCATTGTTAGTAATAATAGCATGCCAGAACATTGGAAAAAACACCATTACATTTCAATGTATATTATGTGAAACCCAGCAATAAATAACAGAACAGTCAGTATATTAACAGCATGCCAGTAACATTTAATGTATAAGGCCAACAGAATAGGTAATTCAACAAGATATGTTAATATGCAACCATAGTAATACATAATATTAATAAAACACATGCCCCAAAATAAAGTTTATGGAACAACATACGTTAATAGTAAACTATAACCAATATATAATAATAATAAATACATGAAGATAAGGGGTGGGGAGAGAGAAATACAGTCCATTAATACCATCATGGGCTATATAGTTAACAACAGTAATGCTATCTACTCTACAAGTCTGTCCTTTCTTTATGTGTAAATGTTCCCTATAGCTTAATATATCTCATTTTCCACTCTTACGTGCCATTGGCTAGTTTTTAAAAATGCGGTACATTGCTTGAACCATGCAAACCAGCACAGCTGAGCTGAGCAGTGCTTAAACTGGCAATGCATAGCAGTGTTTAGCAGTGTGCAAACCAGCTAAGCACAACCAAGCAGTGCCTAAACAGAGGTTGTTTAAGCAGTGCTTATCATGGCTTAGCAAAGCTTTGCAGAGCATAGCTTAGCACAGTAGATCATGATTTAAAAATAATTGGCATAATTTATATTTCGAAAATAATTGCTTAATTGCCCTTCCATGTATTCAACCCCCCCCCCCACACACACCTACTACACATAAGGTTTCTTTATCCACTTGGCTACATGGATATATGGAATTCTGCTATACTTTTACATATACCTCTGAACCAAGTTTAATCACTGCTAAGTACCGCTCCATGCCATGCAAACTCACTAAGCTGTGCTTAAACTTGACCTTTGAATCAAAACTTAAATGCATCCAGTTTCTAGTTTTAGATATATGGCATGTGTCGATTGCTGTACACAGTGCAAACTTAAAAAAATACATTGATATCATGCACTTGGACAGTGCAGGGGGTGTGTTTCTCATCTGTGGACACAGTTAGTGACATACTCCCTGCACTGATTCAATAACTGTGTTCACCATGCCATCAATAACATGCATGGTGTGCTACTGAGGGGGAACCACATACACGGACACAATAAGTTCCGTGTAGGCTCTACACTATGCCTACATGGAATTTATTAAATCTGGGGGTATGTTTCATTTGACCTGCTACAATAAAATAAATCCCCTTAGCATGCATTTATTTAAGATATGCTGACATCTTACTTCAGTTTATATTGGAGGTATTGTGTGCCTTTGCACAATACGATGTGTATTCAACAGTGCAATTGTTTTCAGCAGATATACAGTTAAATTATAACAGGATCTGTGTGAGTATTCATGTAATGAGGGGAATGATCTTGCTATATAGAACATTTCTTTCTTATATTAGTTTAAGTGGAACTGCTGACATTTTTAAAGAAACTTTATATGACCATGAATATACTTGTTTAATTTCAAAACTCAAGCAAAATCTTTGAAAGTGACATTATGTGCCAGTAGAGAAAGAAAATTCAAAGAACTTGATGTTTAAGATGCGTTTATTATTTTTATTATTCATTTATTTATTTGTTTCTTTCTTTATTGTTCTCCTCTTTTATCAGATAAATCACTTGACACTGTTGTCTCTTATCATGGGTAACCAAAAAGCACAGTTGATTTAAGTGACTTACAAGGCAGTAATGTAGATTCTAGGAATTCAACGTAGGACAAAACAATGAAGCTCATTAGCAAGTCAAAGCCATAACCTTCTGTTATGTTATGTTGTCACATTGGTTTGCTATCTATACAGATCCTGCTTTTCATCTTATGCTGACTGAACTGCTTTCAGTTGGCTTTATATAATGAACTGAATATAATAGTTGAAATACTTTAAGAATTAGACTTGTCAGTGTGCAATATTATATCCAGAAATTCCAATCATAAAACATATTTTCCAAGGCCTACATCACATGAGTCTTCTGAATATTGATAACTAACAAATGCATTTATCTGTTTTTGTTAACTCATGCCATTGTCTTTTTGATTTTGCTTTCCAGATGAAGTGATCTATGAAAATGCTGAATTTGAAAGGAAAGAATCATTATATTTAAATCATTTCAGCAAATACATGCATGAAACCTGCAAAGACAGTCGGGATCCCTGCACAGACATGCAGATGTTTAACTAAAATCTACCTTTGCACCTTGACATGGACAATAAATCTGCATAAAGGCTCTATAAAGCACAGCAGGCCACAACAAGATACTATGAACAGTAGTGCAGATTAATCATGTGTGCAGGCATTTTGTTCTCATCTAGAACATTATGAAAATATGCAAACGTGGAGATATTGGAAAATGAATTTATTGTAATGAGATAAGTACATCAATGAATATTGTGGATATATTCTGTTTAACCTTATAAAATTGCAGTTTAGTATATTTGTTTTATCACTTGAGATGAATTCGTGTTTGGCATGGATTAAAAATACAAAACCAGATAATCCCCAGACTTTTGACTTCTTTCTTTTATTAACTGTTAGTCACATATACGTCATTCTGAACTGTTAGTCTGATTTGCAGAACTGAAACATATATGCTTTAGAAAAACAGGATTGCCTTTTGCTTTTAGATCATTTTACTATGGAATTGGATACAAAAATTGTAACATGTTATGTATGACAATTTGCAAGAATTTTTTTTGGGTTAATTTCCTCTTGATTATTGAAGAAAGACATTGCTTTATTTAACATTTTTTAACTGTGAAAGTCCAACTTGGAACAAAGCCAATTTTCAGCAGAGGCCCAGGAAGAAATGCTCATGATATATGTCTTTGTAACATGAGGAAACCCACACAAATGCAGGGAGGACATGCAGACTCCACACAGAAGGAATCCCAGCCGAGAATCGAACCGGAGAACTTCTTGCTGTGAGGTGACAAGGCTACCACTGTGCCGTCCTGTTTACATTTAAAATATTGGCACCCATGACCAAACCTCTCAACCGTACCAAATTCCTTGGCATTTACTGGTTTTGAGGTCCAAATAATGGGGTGCCACGAATTCCTGAGTGGTCCCCTTTATTTCCGAATTTCCCTGCCTTT
The DNA here is from genome assembly GCF_019279795.1 of Protopterus annectens. NCBI lineage: Eukaryota > Metazoa > Chordata > Ceratodontiformes > Protopteridae > Protopterus > Protopterus annectens. The sequence goes on along the minus strand of NC_056735.1, from coordinate 23,843,987 downwards.
TTTTTTTTTATTATTGTTTTTTTTCTGCTGACATCATCACGTGCAGAAGCGTGCATGATAACATCAACTTCATGAGCAGCCTGCCAGCCTGTCGGAATTGGCTGAGGGCTTCAGGGGGTGTGACTGACTGATTCAATCAATGTACTGCTTTATGTAAAAGTTGCGTGTGTGTCTTGACTGCAGGTCTGCAACAGCAGGACTATTTCCTTTACTGGAATTGACCTTTCCATTATGTTGAACTTCTGATAACTGTCAAGTGTAGCACTTTCCCAGCTCCTCCAGGTAAGGAGAACAAGTGTTAGCAGGACGGTCATCAGGACCGTTCCGTTGAACGCTTGAATGCATTTGGAATTTACCGTTCCATTCTGTTGCTATGTTGAATAGTTGCATTTGAATTTTTGCTAACTGTGAAGTGTGTGGAGCACTTTAGTTTTAGGTGCAATTCAGCACTTTTAGCAGGACCGCTTGGAAATGACCGCTCGTGCATTTTCGCATCATGGTAAGGAGAAAAAGTTTTCTTGGTGTCTGCATGAAATGTTTTGGCGAAGTTTTACGCCGGATGCCCTTCCTGACACAACCCTCCCCATTTATCCAGGCTTGGGACCGGCACAAAAAAATGCACTGGCTTGTGCATCCCCACTGGCTGGGTTTTTAAACAGATTGTTTAATGAAATCTTGGAAAGTGAGAGGATGCCTGAGGAATGGAGAAAAAGCGTTTTGGTACCGATTTTTAAGAATAAGGGTGATGTGCAGAGCTGTAGTAACTACAGAGGGATTAAACTGATCAGTCACAGCATGAAGTTATGGGAAAGAGTAGTGGAAGCAAGGTTAAGAAGGGACGTGATGATTAGTGATCAGCAGTATGGTTTCATGCCAGGAAAGAGCACTACAGATGTGATCTTTGCTCTGAGAGTGTTGATGGAGAAGTACAGAGAATGTCGGAAGGAGTTGCATTGTGTTTTTGTAGACTTAGAGAAAGCATATGACAGGGTGCCTAGAGAGGAGTTGTGGTATTGTATGAGGAAGTCAGGAGTGTCAGAAAAGTATCTAAGAGTGGTACAGGATATGTACGAGGGTAGTGTGACAGTGGTGAGGTCTGTGGTGGGACTGATAGATGCGTTTAAGGTGGAGGTGGGGTTACATCAAGGATCAGCTCTGAGCCCTTTCTTATTTGCAATGGTGATGGACAGGTTGACAGATGAGATCAGACAGGTGTCCCCATGGACTATGATGTTTGCAGATGACATTGTGATCTGTAGTGAGAGTAGGGAACAGGTGGAGGAGACCCTAGAGAGATGGAGATATGCTCTAGAGAGAAGAGGAATGAAGATCAGCAGGACTAAGACAGAATATATGTGTGTGAATGAGACGGAGGATAGTGGAATGGTGAGGATGCAAGGAGTAGAGGTGGCAAAGGTGGATGAGTTTAAATGCTTGGGGTCAATAGTTCAGAGTAACGGTGAGTGTGGAAGAGAGGTGAAGAAGAGAGTACAGGCAGGATGGAGTGGGTGGAGAAGAGTGTCAGGAGTGATTTGTGACCTGTAAGAGTGAAAGGGAAGGTCTACAAGAGGGTAGTGAGACCAGCTATGTTATATGGGTTGGAGATAGTGGCACTGACAAAAAGGCAGGAGTTTGAGCTGGATGTGGCAGAATTAAAGATGTTAAGATTTGCACTGGGTGTGACGAGGGTGGACAGGATTAGGAATACGTATATTAGAGGGACAGCCCAGGTTGGAAGGTTTGGAGACAAAGCCAGAGAGGCATGATTACATTGGTTTGGACATGTGCTGAGGAGGGATGCTGAGTATATTGGGAAAAAGATGCTAAGGATGAAGCTACCAGGTAACAGGAAAAGATGAAGGCCTAAGATAAGGTTTATGGATGTGGTGAGAGAGGACATGCAGGTGGTTGGTATGACAGAGCAAGATACAGAGGACAGGAAGAAATGGAAACAGGTGATCTGCTGTGGCGACCCCTAACGGGAATAGCCAAAAGATGATGATGATGATGATGGTGGTAAAGAGAAAAAGTTTAATGCATTTTAAATTGAACGTTCCTGCTATGTTGAATAGTTTTGTTCACACTGCTGTATTTGGAATTGACCATTGGTGCATTTGATTCGCATTTGTTCCATGAAGTGGAGCACTTTATCATTCAATTCATTTTAGTTAGCTGCACTTATAGCTGAGTGGAGAACTGCTTGTGTGTGTGTGTGTGTGTGTGTGTGTGTGTGTGTGTGTGTGTGTGTGTGTGTGTGTGTGTGTGTGTGTGCGTGTGTAAGGAGAATAATTTACAATTTGAATTACTGTGATTTTACCTCAGCTTGTGTGTGTATTAATTTACAATTTGAATTACTCCTGTGACTAGCTGCAGTTCATTCCATTTGTTGAAACGGACTGTGAAGTGGAGCACTTAACGCAGCAATTCATTCCCGCTATTTTGAATAGTTTTGTTCCCGCTGCTGCATTTGGAATTGACCATTGGTGCTCTTGATTCACATGATTCGTTCTGTGAAGTAGACCACTTTATCATTCAATTCATTTTAGTTCAGATGCACTTTTAGCTGAGCAGAGCACTAATTGTGTGTGTATATAAGGAGAATAATTTACAATTTTAATTACTGTGATTTTAGCTCAGCGAAGCACTGCTTGTGTGTGTATAAGGAGAATAATTTACAATTTGTATTACTGTGATTTTAGCTTAGCTTGTGTGTGTATTAATTTACAATTTGAATTACTCCTGTGATTTTAGCTGCAGTTTGTTCCGTTTGGTAAAACTGACTGTGAAGTATAGCACTTCACTTAGCAATTCATTCTCGCTATGTTGAATAGTTTTATTCCCACTGCTGCATTTGGAATTGACCATTGGCAGTACATTGTTATGCTGTGCAGGAAAGAAACATGAAACATTTCTTTTTATTGCTAGTTGGGTACTCAGTGATTGAGGTCTTCTGTTACAACATCAAGCTGACTGCCGAAGCAGAAATGTTCACAAAACTTTGTTACTGTAGCTAAGCAAAAAAATGAATTTGGTGAAAGCCTAGATGTAGCATAAAATAAATTGTCACACATACTTACCATGACTGACGTTTGCTCTAGAGTCACATATATAGTGTGGGTGTGGAAGTAGACTTTTATGATGGAAATGTTCTGAATTGGGCAGTTTTGTTATTATTGGTTCATACACTTTGTTTCATTGCCTACAGTACACCCTACAGGAAAAATGTTCAAACAATAAATTTAAAATGTGCTTTGTCTAACAAGTGTACTGTATTATACAAGGAATATAACTTAATAAAGTCAGGAAGGTGTTTCAAAGAAAAGAACACATGTATGTTTCATGTTTTGTGTGCAGGGGGCCAAGGATTTGAAAACAGCCCAAAAGTAATCTTTATCCACCACTGGCCAGATGCATTTTCTTTGGATGTGATGTGGGTTTCAGTGCTGTTTCACTGAATGTGAGTATCAAGGGCAGAGAAGTTTTAATGCCAAGTCTATTTTCATTGTGAGACAGTTTTCCTTTGTTTAGCAGATGTCTATTAGTGTTTGTGCATTGTTGTGCTGCAAAGTATAAAAATAGAATCCAAATAATCATTGTAGAAGTCAAGCAGTATGCATGCACACATAGTGTTTATGGTAAATGGGGCAAAATAGTCAGGTAATAGGACATTGGAATGGCTGCAGGGGGACTCTGGTGCCATATTTTGGTTGTCTGTTCTTCAGTCTGCATTTGAAAGTTGGTATCCCACAACTTCATTGGAGTGGGTCGGGGTTGAGCAATTATGTATGCAAATTAGATGTTAATCAGCATACAGCTTTGTACCTATTTCTCATGGGCCTTGTCCAGATTTTTGATGTTTCCAGGTTGAGAGGTATGCCCATGACATATGTTTTATAGTATACTTTAAGGCTCATGTAATGAGTTTTTCTTTAATACTACTTATTAAAGGAAACACTTTAAATGTTACATGTATTATAAAATTCCCCAGATGGGAAAACATGTAATACCACAAAGCTGGGAACTGATAATACAGACTAGCAAGTAAAGAAAAGCATGGACCTTGTTTTAACATACCAGTGATGTATTTATTCTTTTTTCTTCTATCTCTGGTGATTAAGAAATGTTTGAGCTAATGTAGAAAAATACCACACCCATCTTATGGCTTTGTAGAAAAAGACAGCTCTGTTATACTACGTCTAGGTCATAAAATGTGCTGATAGTTTCAAGAGGTACTTGTGGCTAAATCTACCTAAAACTCTGGCCCATTTGGTTATAAGGTACAAGCAAAATGGAGTTTAGCAACCCCAACATATATCTGCACAATTCAGAAATACTATTCCAGAATGTTAAGCTGTGAGGCAAGCTGCCTTGCGGTTTAACAATTTGGGATTTTCAGAGACTTTTTTTTTTGAAAATACAAGCAAATTCACTGGCAAATTGTCTGTAGAACTACAACTATAACTACCATATGAATTGCTCATAACATTTATAGGTTGGTACTAGGCTATCGGCCCTAGGGCATATACAAGCCTAGCCAAACAATTCCCCAGATATTTCTTTCCACAATATTTACTTACCTTGACCCCTGTCCAGCAGGGTGACTGACGTGATCCCTGGGGTGAATTTCCTATCTCCCATCCAATCGTCAAGGTTCCTTTTGAAGAGGGCCAAGGAGGCGCTCTGCTTGACATATATGGGCAGTCTATTCCAGAGTATGGGGAGTCTCTGGGTCAGGAACCTATCCCTCTTAGCATGTTTTGTTCATTGTGATGACAAGGTTTAGATCCCTGGAGCATGTGGCTCTGAGTTATTGGAATTTCTTTAAGTGGACAATGTCCAGCAGCTCAGGGTTTGACACGGCTTTGTATGTTAAGCAGAGATTGCCTCTGATTAGACAATATGCCACAGAGTATAGCTGGAGTTTTTTTAGACGGTCAGCATAGGGCATCTGCTTTAGGCCTGTGATTCTTTTAGTGAGGTATTTCTGTGGCTTTCCAGCTGTTGTAGATGTCTTGTGAGGTACATACCAAACAGGGAGTTGTACTCTATAATGGGTCTAATGAGGGATAAGTACAGTGGGACAATGATCTTTTTCCTGGATGAAAAGCCCTTAGTGATGAGGTGTGCCACGTAGAAGGATTTCCTGACTGTTGTGGTGATGTGGTTATCAAAGGTGAGACCACTGTCCACCTGTGTCCCTAAGTCTCTCATCACACTTTCAGTGTTTAGTGTACTGCCACCTATGTGGTAATTCATGGGTACATGGTTTTTCCTAAAGGGGATAACTACACATTTCTTGACATTAAGCTTGAGTCTATGGCTCTGGCACCAAGCATCTGTTTCTGGAAGGCCCTTTTGTAGAATATCCACATCATTTGGGGATTCAATAATGGCTCCCAGTTTGCAGTCATCTGCAAACTTTGTTAGCCAGAGTCCCTTAGTGTTGGCCTGTACTTCAGAGAAGTAGATGCCAAACAAGAGTGGTCCCAGGACTGAACCCTGACGTACTCCACTTGTCACTTGTCTGATACAATACTATGGAATTGGGTACAAAAATTGTAACTGGATTTGGAGTACTCTTACAGTCTGGATTGAGTTGGCAACCCATCGAGTGATGTACGGATTTATGCCCAGCATAGTAATTTTATCTATGATTCCAAAGTGAGAGATGGTGTTGAAGGCCTTGGCAAGGTCCAGATAGGCTGTGTGGACCGCCTTACCCTCGTCCACAGTTCTGGAGACTGATTTGAAGAAGTTAATCAGGTTCAGGAGACAAGATTGGCCCTTCACAAACCCAAACTGGGTGGGGTCCAGTGTTTTAAGGTTGCCAATGTCTTTGTTCATAAGTTCCATGATAATGCGTTCCATGCCCTTGCAGATCAGGCTCATCAGACTGATCGGATGGTAGTCCTCAGAATCCAAGGTGGATCTCCTCTTGTGGAGTGGGATAACTGTAGCTGTGCGCCACTCAGTGGGCACGAAGCCTGAGGTGAGGTTATGATTAAGCATGGCACTTTGGTAAGGTGCCAGTTTATTTTGTAGTTCATGTAGTACACAGCCCAGGATGTCATCTGGTCCCATGGATGTGGTATTCTTAGCTTTGGAGAGTGCCGTTTCTACCTGTGTGGCCATGATTACCGGAATTTGGCAATCTTTTGGTATTGAGATGGGCCATTTAGGGGTGAGGGGGGGTGAAGTTGGCACTAAATCGATCTGCCAGGATATTGGCAATATCCTTGGGATCAGTATATTTAATGCCATTCCGTTGTAGCTCAGAACAGATCTGAGCATTGCCATTTAGATTCTTGACATAACTATACATAGCCTTGTGGCTGTCTTTGGAATGTTTGGCAATTTTATTTTTGTAACTTGCTTTGGAGGATTTTATGAGGGATCTCAGCTTTTTACTGAGGCTGGTGAGGGAGTTTTTTTGCATCCTGGGATTTTCCTCTTTTTCTTTTCTGCAACAGTTTCTTCCTTCTGTTGTATAGTTTGTTTATAGCAGGGGACCACCAGATTAGCTTCCTTTTTGGGAGGGGATCATCTTGGTTCTATTTGGGATGGCATGATTCATGCATGAGTGGATGTGCTCATACAGTGACTTTGTGTAGGATTCAGCAGTTGAACTTTCAGCTCCTGTCTGCATGGGTGTCATGAAGTTTGTCACTTCTGACTTAAGTAGCATGAAGTTGGCTTTGGAGAAGTATTTTACAGAGGTTTCCTTACTGGGGGGTGGGGATGAGATGTGGATGTCAAGAGTGATTTGCTTATGGTCAGACCTGACCAATGAGGGGCTGACTACTGGTGTGGAGCATCTATGTCCCATGTTGGCAATGACCAGATCTAGGATATTGGAGCCCCTGGTGGGACAATGGATTAGTTGATCCAGGGCATTGGAATTTATGAATTCCAAGAACCGTTGAGAAAAGGTGTTGGTACCCGAGTAGTTTTCCCAGTTAATGGCAGGGTAGTTGAAATCACCCAGTATTAGGGTGTTTGGTTGTATCTTAATATTTTCCAGTATGTTTAGAAATGTATAGTGAGAATCTTGGGGCATGGTGGGGGAGCTGTAGCAAGCTACAATTTGGATTGCAGTCTTACCTAGTGTTAGTTGCACCTGGAGAATCAGATGCATTGTGTTGGGCAACTAGTCTGGAGGTGTGAATATCCTTGATGAATATGAACACTCCTCCACCTTTAGTGTTTCAGTCTTGGTTTGGTGACCGAAAAGTGTGGTAAACATTGTAGCCTGGTATTGCAGGGATGCTCTCTGGAGCCTTGATCCAGGTCTTAGTTACTGCACAGATATCGATGTTCTCCATTTTTAGGAGTGCCTCGAGAGAGTGCATTTTGAGTTTTAGACTTCTAGCATTAAGTAGCATTACCTTCAGATTTTTCATGCTTGTATCTGTTATGGTGGTGCTTTTGTCCTTTGAACCTTGCCTAAAAAAGGCACTATAGGGGTGGCAAGAGCTTTAGCCAGTAACCCGAATCCCAGGGGTGACAGGTGCAGACCATCTCTGGCAAAGCATTGTGGTTTGTTGATCATGTCGCCCCAGGCAGACAGATACTGGATCCCCTTTGAATGACACCAGAAGCTTAGCCAATTGTTGAAGTCAATCATTTTGTCCTTATACTGTGCTATCATTCTGGGTGAAGGCAGGATGCTACTCAGGGCTAGGGTAAAAAAACATTCAGTGATCTTATTACAGAGTTGCCCTGTTCATAATATTACCATAATGCCAGGATGATGCACGCAGTGGCTTGCTTAGTTGGGGGCCCTTTGCTGAGCAGTATTATGTCTCAATGTATTGCACCAAATTGCCCAATTACTTATCCAGTAGGAAGAGATTACTGCCGACAGATGTTCCCAGGTCCCTGACTACTAGGTCAGCTCTTAGAGGTGTCTTATTGATGCAGTAATTAGCTTGGATGGCAGTTTTTCTAAAAGGCACTATAATTATTTCTTGGCATTCAGTTTTAGTTCATGACTTTGGCACCAGTCATCTGTCTGTATTAAATGCTCTTGTAAGAGGTCCATGTCATTGAGGGAGGGTCTATGATAGCTTCCCAATTTGCAGTCATTTGCTAACTTAGTTATCCAAAGGCTCATGATATTAGCCTTTACATCTGAGAAGTAGATGTCAAATAGGAGCAGTCCCAGCATGGAGCCCTGAGGTACTCTGCTGATGACTGGTCTCTTGGTGGAGGTGGTATCACCAATCCTACCTTCCTGGGTCCTGTCTGTCAGCCAGCTGCCAATCTATCAAGTTATATAAGGGTTTTTTGCCCAGTTCAGTGAGTTTGTCAACTATACCTGAGTGGAGTATTGTATCAAACTCCTTAGCCAGTTCCAGATTTGGTGGTATGTACCATTCTCACCTAATCCGTTGCCTTGGTGACCTTCTCAAAGACGTCCACTAGATTTAGTAGGCATTACCTTCACTTGACAAAAACAGACTGGATTGGTTCCAGTGTCTGAAGGTCTGCAATGTCTTTGCTGGTCATTGTTCCATGGCTTTACATATTGGACGGGTCAGAATAATGTCTGTAGTTTCCAGGGTTGAGTAATGGTCCATGATTGTGAAGTGGGATAATTGTTGCATTCCTCCATTCTCATGGTACAAATCCTGTTTTGACGCTATAGTTGAAAGGTGACTCAAGTGGCCCTTATAGAGCATGTTTCAAGCTGTTTGGGAGGCATCCCATGTTATTGTTGGGGCCCACTGAGGCTGTGTTTGGCTTTAGAGAGTAGTACCAGGACCTGCTCCCTGTTAATAGTCGATGGGGGTAGGGTTATGCTACTACATATTTCACAGAGAAGGCATGGGGTGGGGTGAAGTTTGAGCAGAATTTGTCAGCCAGCAAATTAGTTATGTTGCTCTTCTCAGTGAAGTTGGCACCATTAACCACCAGTTCAGTACAGTGGTATGTGCTGCCTTTGAGGTTTTGGATATATCTGGAGAAGGCCCTGTGGTTTTCTTTAGCTTGTGAGGCTATCTTGTCCTCATAATTGTCCTTGTAGTCATGTTAGCTTCCTGTTTTGTTTACTTAGAGAACTCCTATCATTGTTGAAGTTGCTTTTCCTGATTTTAACCATGACCTTTTTTCCTTTTGTTGTTCATAGGTTCATAGGTTCATACTAGGCTATCTGCCCTAGGGCATTTATAAGCCTAGCCAGAGTGTGTTTGGCTTTTGCCACCCTTTTAGATTAGTTGACTGTGCCTCTGTATAGTAGGTCACAGAAGATAGCCCTTTTAAGGTTAGTTTACTGTGCCTCTGTCTAGTAGGGACACAGAAGAGATCCCAGGGGTAAATCTACGATCTCCCATGCACTCGTCAAGATTTCTCTTGAAGAGGGTCATTGAGGGGTTCTGCCTAACATGGATTGGGATTTTGTTCCAGAGTGAGGGGAGCCTCTGGGATATGAATCTGTCCCTCCAGTATGTCCTATTTATTTCTGTGCTGAGGTTTAAGTCCCTGGAGCATGTAGCTCTAAGGGATTTGGATTTCCTGAGGTGGAGCATGTCCATTAATTCTGGGTTGGACATGGCTTTATACATCAGGCACAGATCGCCTCTGAGTAGGTGGTAAGCAACCAAGTAGAGCTGGAGTTTCTTTAGCCTAACTGTGTAGGGCATCTGTTTGAGTCACTTGATCCTCTTGGTGAGGTACTTTTAGGGTCTTTCCAGTTGCTGCAGGTGTCGCATAAGGTACATCCCAAATGGGGCATTGTATTCAATTATGGGCCTGATGAGTGATGAGTAGAGGGGCACAGTGACCTCTCTTGATCTAGATGTGAACCCTTTCATGATAAGGTGAGCTATACAGACGGTCTTTCTAACCACTTTGGCAACGTGATTGTCAAAGGACAGATTGCTGTCTACTTGGGTCCTCAAATCCCTAATTACTTCTTCTGTACTTAATGGATTGCCACCTATGTGGTAATTTGTGGGCACTTTGTTTTTCCCAAAGGGGATGACTATGCACTTTTTGGCATTTAGCTTTAGGCCATGGCTCTGGCACCAGTTATCCATCTCCGTGAGACACTTTTGGAGGATGCTTGTCTGATAAGGTTAGGATTCCACCAGTGTGGCTTGTTTTTAGTGTTTGTTTTGGACTTACTTCTACTAGGTACAGCAGCCTCTAAACAACCATTTACATGATTGTACAGGGTCTCTGTGAACAATTTCCATAGGTTGCTGTGAGCTTGTGGTCGAGAGGGGCATTGAATTTTGACAAAGTATCTCTTAATAGGCTGTAGTTTGCTTTGGAATAGATCCTACCTGTTACAGGGTTTACTGGGGTTACTGAGTTGATTTTTATTTCAAATGAGGTGGCTTTGCAGTCTGAACTCACCAGTGAGGATGTGACATTTAGGGGGAGGTGCAGCACTCTCCCATATTGGTGAGTACCAGCTCCAGTATGTTTGAACCTCTGGTGGGTGTGTGCAATACCTGTTCAAGGGTATATGTGTTAATAAAGGCCATGGAATCATTGTGCCTATGAGTAGGAGGCAGTGCATGTTCCCATTCTATAAATGGGTAGTTAAAATTTCCCATGAATATTTGGTTTAATGGTGAGTGTCTCCAGTAGGTCTACATATGAGCTATGGGATTCTAGGGACATAGAAGGTGACCTATAACTTGAGAGGATATGGTATGGGACTTTGTCTGTGATGATTTGCACATGGATAAATTCCAGGGCATCATCCTGTTTAACTAATGTGGAGTTATGCTTGTTGCCAATATAGACTGAATTTCCTCCAAGTTTGCTCCCTGCCTGTCCAGCTGATGGTCTAAATTTATGGAAGGCACTAAAGTCTTGCACTGCTGGAGTACTTTCTGCAGAACCATGTCTCAGAAACAGCACAGTTGTCTATATTCTGCAGAGTGAGGAGATCTTGTAGGGAGTCGAGTTTCTTGATTAGGTTCCTGGTACTGAGCATGCTGTGCTGGCAGGTTTGTAAATTTGGAATTGCTTAAAAAAGCCTCTAAGGGGATGGATAAAGTTTTAGCCAATATTTGGAAGCCTAAGGGAGACACGTGCAGACCATCCTTTGCAAAGCAATGTGGTTTATTAACCATGTTCTCCCATGCTGAAAAATATTGAATCCCCCTTGAAAGACACCATAAACTAACCCAATTATTTAGGTCAATCATCATTTGTTCATACTGTGGCATCATCCTTGGTGAAGGTAGAATGCTGCTCAATGCAAGGTGCATACCTGTCTGAGATACATATTCAGAGAAATTTACAATCTCTATCTTCATATAGTCCAGGGAAGTACATCTCAGGTTTTGTATATAGATATATATATATATATATATATATATATATATATATATATATATATATATATATATATATATATATATCATATAAGGTCAAATCTAGTTTTGGTAAACATCTCTTTAGTTGACACAAGTTGTATTAAGTAGATGGTCAAAAGGTTTGAGAGACAGCACAAATCTTGGTGTTAGGGAAAATGCCTTTTCCCAAGTATTGGGCAGTCTTGGAATCTATATACATATATGAGTGTCAGACAATGTTTTGAACGTACAGTGTATTGACACACAGTAGATGGATGCCAAATAATCAATACAGACAGGGGACAGACAGGGGATCACAGATAGGGAATCGACAGGTGTGCAAGATCGACAATCTCCGAGTAGGGGAATATTTCCTTTCCCTGGAGACTGTGCAATCTCATAGTTAGTATATATAATAGGCAGGGGTGGCACAGCCCCCCAATAGGGGGTTCAGGGGGATTTAACCCAGTGCAAAAACACCTGCCATTGGTTTAATACGCTCTGGAGTAATTCCCAGAGCATTTTCAGAACATGTTCTCTGAGTGCATTCGACATTAGGACGTTGATCTGTACAGTGTCAGGACACTGTACATTTGACACAGTGTTTTACCCCCAAAAATCAACAGGAGTGCAGAAGGGCTTACTTTCTGCTTAAAAATAATGCTCTTTATTTTAATTTTGCATGCATCAAGGTTAGTATAGGTCCAATACATTTAACCACCCCCCCCCAATCGAATGATTGACATTTCTGAAAAATTCTGTGAACTGGATTTCTGGAATATTTTTGCCACACTACAAAGTACAAAATACTTTAACTATACAGGAAATGGTATTGTTAAAGAAAATAACAGAGGACCATACTATCAGGGTGACTAAACCTAATAAGAGGGGTGGGTTGGTAATTATGAACACAGAGGATTATTGCAACAATATCACCTTGCTATTATTGTCTAATGCATATACTGAAGTATCTTGCAATGAGATAAATAAAGCATTTGCTAAAATAAATGTGGCATTACATGATGTGTTTATGTAGAGTCAACTAAGCCAAAGGGAATATGAATTTATGGTTAACGAGTAAACAGTTATTGCTGGAATTTTTGGTATTCCTAAAATTCATAAAGGCTTAGTTGACCCGCCTTTCAGACTTATTGTAGATGCCAATAGATCTAAACTGCATTACATAGCTAAATTCCTTGGCCATTTAATGAAAGGATGTATTGAATCACTACCCCAAATATGTAAAGACTCTTGCCAATTTCTGGCCAGAATGAATGATTTTGAATATAATGAAAATTATACTTTTTTTTGACTGTAGATGTCATGAATTTATACTCTGTGATATCACATGAACAAGGTTTATCCTGGATGGAAGAGCTGTTGTTCAATTTAAAAATGTTTCCTAGTGATAAGGTTAATTTGGTGGTTGCATTGATGGATTTGGTTCTATCTGACATCTTTATATTATTTGATGGTCAATATTTTATGCAGAGTACAAGGGTAGCAATGGGGGCGGCTTGTGCCCCCAGTTTTCCAAATCTTTCCATGGTGCAATGGGAAGCTAAGTATATTTTGAATAGTTCTTATGTAACATCTTGGTCATACTACACCCACTTTGTAGATGATATATTTATTTTATGATCAGATACAGAGGAAAGACTGAGAGAGTTTGTAGATTATATCAATAGTACAGCGTATTCTTTGAAATTTTCCCATAGAGTTGGATTAAATAGTATTTCCTTTCTGGATGTACATTGATTAAGAACAGAGAACTGAACTATTTTCACCTGAAAATATATATATATAGATATATATATATATATATATATATATACATATAGGAAGGAAATATTTGCAAACACCTACTTACATTTCCACAACTGGCACCCCAAACACCAGAAGAAGGCTGTGGTAAAGGGTCAATTAGTCGGACTGGCCAGAATGGTTTCTGATACCACAGCCTTCATTAAGGAACGTAACGTAGCTGTCAGTATGTTTAGTAGGAGAGGCTATCCTAAAGTATTCCTTAATGGTATTAAGGAAAAAATAATATGTAAAAGGATGCATGGAATATATAGACCATTACTGGCGAGCAACAATTCAAATAGGGCATAGGTCAGTGATATGACTTCGGCTGTGGAGCCAATTATTAATACAGCCAACAGAAAATCTACAAAAAACATCAAAGAGAAGTTGTTTATTATGCATACACTCTGGACAGTCATCATCTTCTTTCGGCTCTTCCTGTTAGTAGTCGCCACAGCGGATCACATGTTTCCATTTCTTCCTGTCCTCTGCATCTTGCTCTGTCACACCAACCACCTGCATGTCCTCTCTCACCACATCCATAAACCTTATCTTAGGCCTTCCTCTTTTCCTCTTACCTGGCAGCTTCATCCTTAGCATCCTTTTCCCAATATACTTTGCATCCCTCCTCACCACATATCCAAACCAATGTAATCTTGCACCCAGTGCAAATCTTAACATCTTTAACTCTGCCACATCCAGCTCTGACTCCTGCCTTTTTGTCAATGCCACTGTCTCCAACCCATATAACATAGCTGGCCTCACTACCCTCTTGTAGACCTTCCCTTTCACTCTTACTGGTACTCGTCTGTCACAAATCACTCCTGACACTCTTCTCCACCCACTCCACCCTGCCTGTACTCTCTTCTTCACATCTCTTCCACACTCACCATTACTCTGAACTGTTGATCCCAAGTATTTAAACTCATCCACCTTTGCCAACTCTACTCCCTGCATCCTCACCATTCCTCTGTCCTCCCCTCATTCACACACATATATTCTGTCTTAGCCCTTCTGACCTTCATTCCTCTCCTCTCTAGAGCATATCTCCACCTCGCCAGGGTCTCCTCAACCTATTCCATACTCTCACTATATATCACAATGTCATCTGCAAACATCATAGTCCACAGAGACTCCTGTCTGATCTCGTCTGTCAACCTGTTCATCACCACTGCAAATAAGAAAGGGCTCAGAGCTGATCCTTGATGTAATCCCACCTCCACCTTAAACGCATCTGTCACTCCCACTACAGATCTCACCACTGTCACATTACCCTTGTACATATCCTGTATCACTGTAACATATTTCTCTGACAATCCCGACTTCCTCATACAATACCACAACTCTTCTCTAGGCACCCTGTCATATGCTTTCTCTAAGTCCATAAAGACACAATCCAACTCCTTCTGACCTTCTCTGTACTTCTCCATCAACACTCTCAGAGCAAACATCGCATCTGTAGTGCTCTTTCCTGGCATGAAACCATACTGCTGATCACTAATCATCACCTCCCTTCTTAACCTAGCTTCTACTACTCTTTCCCATACGTTCATGCTGTGACTAATCAATTTTATCCCTCTGTAGTTACTACAGCTCTGCACATCACCCTTATTCTTAAAAATCGGTACCAAAAGACTTTTCCTCCACTCCTCAGGCATCCTCTCACTTTCTAAGATTTCATTAAATAGTCTGGTTAAAAATTCCACTACAATTTCCCTTAAGCACCTCCATGCTTCCACAGGTATGTCATCTGGACCAACAGCCTTTCCATTCTTTCATCCTCTTCATAGCTATCCTTTCTTCCTCCTTGCTAATCCACTGCACTTCATGATTCACTATCCGCACATCATCCAACCTTCTCTCCCTCTCATTCTCTTCATTCATCAGCTCCTTAAAGTGCTCTTTCCATCTGTACAACACACTCTCCTCGCATGTGAGTACATTTCCCTCATTATCCTTTATCACCCTTACCTGCTGCACATCTTTACTAGCTCGGTCCCTCTGTCTAGCCAATCGGTACAGGTCCTTTTCTCCCTCCTTAGTGTCCAACCTTTCATACAACTCTTCATACGCCTTATCCTTAGCCTTCACCACCTCTCTCTTTGCCATGCACCTCATCTCCTTATACTCCTGTCTACTTTCTTCATCTCTGACAATCCCACTTCTTTGCCAGCCTCTTCCTCTGTATACTCTCCTGTTCTTCCTCATTCCACCACCAGGTCTCCTTGTCCTCCTTCCTCTGTCCAGATGTCACACCAATCACCTTTCTAACCATCTCCCTTACTAGCTCTGCTGTAGTTACCCAGCTATTCGCTAACTCTTCACTGCCACCCAGTGCCCGGCTTAACTCTTCTCTGAACTCCACCTCACAATCACCTTTTTTCAGTTTCCACCATTTGATCCTTGGTGCTGCCCTCACACTCCTCCTGCTCTTCTTGATTACCAACGTCATTCTACAGACCACCATTCTATGCTGCCTAACTACACTTTCCCCTGTCACTTTATAGTCTCCAATCTCCTTCAGACTGGCCCTCCTGCATAGGATATAATCCACCTGTGTGCATCTCCCTCCACTCTTGTATGTCACCCTATGCTCCTCCCTCTTGTTAAAATACATATTCACCTCAGCCATGTCCATCCTTTTTTCAAAATCCACTACCATCTGACCTTCTGCATTCCTTTCCTTAGCACCACACCTATCCATCACTTCCTCATCCCCGCTGTTCCCTTCACCAACATGCCCATTGAAATCTGCTCAAATCACCACTCTCTCACCCTTGGGTACAGTCATCACCACTTCATCCAACTCACTCCAAAATTTTTCTTTCTCATCCATAGCACACCCCACTTGCGGAGCATGCACTAACAACATTCATCATTACACCATCAATTTCCAGCTTCATAAACATCACTCTATCTGACACTCTTTTCACCTCCCAAACACTCTTGGCATACTGTTCCTTCAGGATAACCCTTACCCCATTTCTCCTCCCAGCCACACAATGATAGAACAATTTAAATCCACCTCCAATACACCTGGCCTTACTTCCCTTCCACCTGGTCTCTTGCGCAAACAATATATCAACCTTTCTTCTGTCCATCATATCAGTCATCTCTCTCCTTATACCAGTCATACTGCGGACATTCAAAGTTCCTACCCTCACTACCACACTCTTAACCTTCCTCCTCTCTTCCTGCATTCGGGCATGCCTTCCCCCTCTTCTTCTCCTTCTCCTCCTTCAGCCAACAGTAGCCCAATTTCCACCAGCACCCTGTTGGCTAACAGTACTGGTGGTGGTTGTTGTTAACCCGAGCCTCGACCGATCCAGTATGTAAACCTGTATTATTTTCTGCATATCTCATTTGGCAAATGTTTTACGGTGGATGCCCTTCCCAAAGCAACCCTCCCCATTTATCCGGGCTTGAGACCAGCACATAGAAATGCACTGGCTTATACATCCCCAGTGGCTGGATTTTTATTATTATTGATATAATAAAGGGAAACAGACAGGGCAAAATGGGTTGGCACTCTGTTTTAAATACTAAAGAATGTAATTGGATCATTAAACTTGGGGGATTGTTTAGACCTGGTCTTAATGAGCAATTAATTACCAATTGAAATGTGATGTGTATTTAAATGATGAAATACTTTTGTGTTATGTTCACTGAGGAAGGCATATGAATGCCGAAACTGGTTTGGCTTTGTTATAGCTATAGCTTTTGGAGTTGCCACATTAAAATAGTTTTTTGGTTTCACCAAGGTGCTGGCCAGTTTTGTGATCAGTATAGGAGGTACCAATGTGCAGTAACTCAGAGCAAACGTGGGTATTGCCGTGGAGATTCTTGATATAACTATAGAAGGCTTTGTGGTTGTTTTTAGTGTCTGCCGCAATTCTGCCTTCATAGATGGCCTTTTGTTTTGATGAGGGAGCTCAACTTTTTGTTGAGGTTAATAAGGGAGTTTTTCCAGTCTTGGGACTTCACCTTTTTCTGCAACAGTTTCTTCCTTCTTTTGTAGAGTTTAATGGCAGGGCACCACAAGATTGGCTTCCTTTTTTTGGAGGAGGGCATCTTGGTTCTGTTGGTTATGGCTAGTTCCATTGCATTTATATATGTGTTCATACAGTGCATTGATGTACGATTCGGCAGTCATGCATCTATTTTCCATTGACATGGGTGCCATGAAGTTAGCCATCTCTGTTTTTAGGAGCTCAAAGTCAGCATTGGATAAGTTTTTCATGATGGTTACCTTTGCGGGGGTGTGTGGGTGAGATGTAGATTTCCATGGTGATTAGTTTTTGGTCTGAGGAATTGACTATTAGTGTAGAGCAATGGTTGCCAATGTCAGTAATAACCAGGTCAAGGATGTTGCTTCATCTAGTGGGGGTAAGAATGAGCTGGTCCAGGGCATTGGAATTGATGAATTCCAGGAAGAGTTGGGGCAGGGGTTTGGTGCATGAGTAGTTTTCTCAGGTGATAGAGGGGTAATTGACGTCACCTAGTATTAGAGTGTTCGGTTGGACCATAACAGTTTCCAGAGTGCTTAGGAACATGGAGTGAGAGTCTTGGGACATGGTTGAGGACCTACAACAGGCTACAACCTGAATCACCATTTTACCCAATGTTAGTTGTACCTGAAGTATCTCAGATGCATTATGCTGGGCTACTAGTCTGGAGGTGTGCATAACCTTTATGAATATGGAGACACCACCACCTTTGGAGCTTCAGTCCATGTTCTGGGACAGAAAGGTGTGTAATGAGTTATAGCCTGGCAGTACAAGGCTGCTTTCTGCTGCTTTAAACCAGGTCTCCATTACAGCACAAATGTTGATGTTGTCCCATTTTGAGGTGTGCTTCGAGCAAGTGCATCTTGTGATTTAGACTTCTAGTGTTGAGCTGCATGACCCTCAGATTGCATTTATTTATAGCTGTTACGGTGGTAATTTGGTCTTTGAAACATCACCTAAAAAAGGCACTATAGGGTTGGCAAGAGCCTTAGCCAGTATCTGGAAACCCAGGGGTGACAGATGCAGGCCATCTCTGGCAAAGCATAGAGGTCTGTCAATCATGTCACCCCAAGCAGACAGATACTGGATCCCCTTAGATTGGCACCAGAAACATAGCCAATTGTTGAAGTCAGTCATTTTTTGCTTGTACCCTAGTATAATTCTGGGCGACGGTAGGATGCTGCTTAGGGCTAGGGTCATACCTGCCTGGACCACATAATCCAAGAGCTCCTCCATGTCTCTTTTCAAGTAGTCCAGGGAGGTGCATCTCAGGTCATTCACACCCACATGGTCAGTGACAGAGTCATACTTGTACTTGTTCTGGAGTGACCTGAGTCCATAAGTTGGATTTTAGCACCTGATAGACAGCTGACTGTTACCTTCTCCTTATTCAACCTAGTGTGTGGGACATCAGTGTGCCTTGCCATCGAGTCACCTATGATTAGTGTATTGGGCAAGCTGTTTTGCCTTAGAGACTTGGGTTGAAGGGTGCACTGTGTAGATGAGATATGCGTCCTGTGGTTTGTGCTGTGTTGTGGTGGTGGAGTGCTTTTCTACCTTGGATGTATCTGCTGTTTTGGATAGAATTATATTGAGAGCCTCTGCAAAGGTGAGTTTGTGTTTGTGTTTTTATGTGAAGGTGTGTGTTTTGGAGGGCTATGATTTGCATGTATTGTGTTGTAGGTGTTGACCTTCTCCTTTTGACCAGCTATTCCAGTCTTGGCTTGAGAGTGCATGGCTTCCAATTTGGTTATATAAGTGCATCTTTCACAAGTCTGAATGCTGGGAGCTAAGAAGAGAGGGTTGTCTGTGTACATGAGGCAGCTGCTACACTGCCTCAGAATGCCCAAGTTCACCAGGTTAATAGGAGAAAGCACAGGAAACTGACCTTTGACATGCCAGAAGGGATGGTTATTATTACTAAGTACCAGAGCTGTTTCCTTATATATTCCTTTTACAGGAAAAATGTCACTCAGTGTGTCTGAGTCTGTACAGAGTACTGCAAAACACGTGAGGGAAAACTAATACGTAGACCCTGAAAATTTAAGGATGAAGTATTTAGGCAGATATTCTGAAGTTAGAAAGAAATCAAGCAGTACTTACTGAAAAATAAAGAATTAGCTTGTCAAGAATGATGAAAAGAGGGGAGTCACATGAATGGCTACTACTAATGCTGGTCTCACCACAGCTTCACTCTGTTGGGATACAATACTCCCTTGCTTCTTCTCTCACCACAAGCAAAATGTTAGTACCAATCCCAAGAAGAGAAGCAGGCCACAGCCTGTTTGGTGATCCACAGTCTTGTCCCAGATGATCCAAGGGTCAGCAGGTTGAGGAAATGCTAGATACAACAAATGTGTTGTAATGTTCTGTGAAGGAATGTGTAATCTGTAATATTGTGTACAGAGTAATGTTACCTTGCTGTTTGATGCAGTCAGATAAGGAGGACTGCACACAGGCAGGATATACCTGCATATAATCCCACATGGCAACAGTATTGCCTTACTATGACACAACATCACATCATAGTGGGACATCATGACAACTGTCACCAAATATCATGTGGAATGACATGTTTTTATGTTGCACATACCTGATATGGCAAAACAGACATCCAAGGCATATAACTCTGTTAGAGCCGGACTATGTACAACATATTTTGTCTGTCAGTTGTCCCAGTACGAAACATGTTTTCAGGCTGACTGTTGTAGCACTATCAACAGGTTGACTCATGGACAGTTGAATGTGTGTGGGTGGTGTAATGCATCAATATGTGTCATGTACATATTGAAACCAAACTAAATGTCACATGAGAATAACACATAAGCATGAAAGATACATGGTATTCATGGCCAAGCGTGCATATACAGTCCAACCAATTAAATGCTAATCACCACATTAGCAGCAGCAGCAGCACAACAGAAATGGAGCACAAAAACAATACCTAGTAACTGCAGGGACCAGGCTGATGTGGATCAGACTGCTGAATGATCTCACAAGCTATCATCCTGAATGAATCCCGCATAGCTCATGCTATCTCATTGAAGATCCCCATCATGTCCCTCATCTGTGTTTGGAACACATCAGTAATGACCTCCCTGATCTCCTCCCAAAAATCACCTCTGTCATGGCCATGGCAACATCACTTCTGTGGTGCAGGCAGGATGTCTTGAGCAGGGGAAGGTCAACTAAAGGGGTGGCGTAAGCCACAAAACTATGGGCTATGCTTGTAAATGCCCTCGGGCAGATAGCCTAGTATGAACCTATGAACACTCCTCCACTTTGTCATCTTCATCACCATCCTTGCACATGCACATGGTCATCTTTGGAGTGGTGAATGTTCTCGGGAACCATCCTCTGTAAAGATTAATTGCAAAACGCAACAGAAAAGAACACAAAATTGCTATCATGCAGAAGACTCCCATGAAAATCAGAGCACAACATAATATTGTTAAGATGACAATTTACACTGGGAATGAGACACAACCATTATGGACAGAGTTACCCATATCCCGATATGTCATACTCCTAAAAAGGACAATAGTATTCTTTCCTATCAATTCTATATGCTTAAAGGCACACACACGCACATGCATACACACACACACGCACACACGCACACACGCACGCACGCACACACGCACGCACACACACACACACACACACACACACACACACACACACACACATCACTAACATTGTGAAAATGTATGAATGGTCAAACATATTTTACTGTCTGCATTCAATGATGTATATGAGATGACACAACATCCACTATATAAATGAGCAGAAAAACATTGGACACTATTGTGGACAACAGACACAACATATCATAACCTTCTGACACAGGCAGCATGATATTTGGCTGAACACACATCAATATAATGAGTACAACACTAAAAGCAATGTAATATGTGCAATCAAAACAACTGTAGACATATCAGAATGTAATCTGCAAATAGTAATATTGCATGTGGCAACTGTATGCATTCTCTTCCAAATCAATCAAGAATCAAAAGGCTTACAAATTAAATATTTTGGAACATGCTTCCTGATTATGAACTGCTGCTATCCAATGGTTACCTGCTTAAGTGTCAGTCAATCTAGACTATAGCAGTGTTTCTTTTAAATAAAATAACCACGGGACTGGAGACAGAAACAATACCAATGTTGACCTACAGGATGTGCTCACTATGACCTGCTGCTATGAAATATGTACCTGCTCAAGTGTTAATCAACCAAAGCTATAGCAGCAATTTTACAAACACACACAGTGTGTGAGGCAGGTGCAGTCCCAATGCTGAACTGAATGCTATGCCATATAGTCTGGAAACAGCATTGCTAACACTGTCACTGCAGACACCCATTCACACCATGAATAGGCATGATTTGCACAACAGATCAGACATCAGAAACACAGCCAGACACATAAAAATACTAAACAGTACATCATAAACAATAATCATAACACCTACACTTGTATGTAAAACATTCACCAACTAACCTGTGTGTCAGATACACACAACAAGCTATGTTGTGGCTGTATTGATAAAAAAAAAGTGTGTGTGTGTGTGTGGGGAGGGGGTGCTCATAAATCAATCAAAAATATTTCACTTCTCTTACTGATGCATGATGGGTAGTCCTGCATTCTAATCAATAAACATGTACTTTTGAAAAATACAGACCTGAAAAAAGTGGAGGAGTATGCATCTCAGTTCATAATACACATGAAATATTCAATATGCTTTTCTCCCTCTGCTGGTCTTTAAGCCTGTTCATCTGCCTGATTCACATCACCCTGTTCCAAGTGCAGTCCTCGTTTTGTGAAATTTAAAAAAAAATAAAAATTATTAATCAAATAACAAGGATAAACATTACAGCACATTTGGTAAAGTGTTATTCTGAAGAACCTTAGTTTAGCAAAATATTCACTTAATGTTGTAACATTTAGGTGTTAACATCTTTAAGCATAGATTGGAGGATCTGAAATTCAACCCTGCAAATACAACCTACATCCAAACTGTAACTTTGAGACCTTTATGGCTACCTAACACATCATAACTTGCAAAGAATGTTTTCCATGCAGTGAAAAAGAGTTAATGTGATGACATCATCCTGATGGGGGATGGTATACTAAGAATGATCTTGGTTTAGGATTGATGTGATGACATCATCCTGATGGGGGATGGTATACTAGAATGCGCTTGGCTTAGAATTGCACACTATGAACGTTTGCTGCTTATGTAGCTAAACTGTTTTCAAATTACATTCATGTCAGCAATGTGTTCTGAAAAAGTAACAGTAATTGAGATAATCCATTCCTCATACAGTGTGACAGTGACTTGTAACATCCGTAGGGTTACCACCTGTCCCACTTTGCGAGGGACAGTCCCTCTTTGGGCAGTTGTGTCCTGCAAAAAAATTGTAAAAATGGCAAATGTCCTGAGATTTTAGGACAAAATTATTTCCTATATTTTATGTAATAGTTGCAGAAAACAGTTTTTTTTCTATATCTGAAACACCTAAATGTTATAAGAAACAGAATAAGCAACTAAAATGCTACAAGAATAAGCTTTTATTTAGGCAAAAAAGTGAAGTTCTGTCCTTTGTACTGGCCGTGGGTATGTTTCGACCTGCAAAATCTGACGTTTGTACCAAAAATTTCCCACTTTGAGCATTTGAAAAGGTGGCAACCCTAAGTTTATGTGAAAAGTACCATACATGTTGCTGAACATTATGGACACAGAAAGGCATGTGTGAGGACCATAATCCTTGTGAAATTGCACATCACTAGTTAAATACATACTTCTTCCCTGCCTTTCATTGCAACTGTTAGTATACCCATCACAGTCCCTCTTACACTATTGTATTATTTACTGCAGTAGTTCTTGAGAAACAGTGCTTTGCAGCATTTTAAACAGAAATAAAATATTAACTTATTAAATCCCTCAGACATATAACAGGATTTAACAAGATGTACTGGCCCCGTTGTTGAATAGCTGATGTTAACAATGTCAAGGATTACAGATGTAGCAGTAAGAATTCATCGGATTACTGAGTTATTCGCGACGATGCTCAAATTATAAATTAAATCTCAATATGCATAAAATGATTTGTTAAAAGAATGCTATTGGTATATGAAATCAATATAGCAGTTTGTTTAAGATATATATGTACCCTTTTCTAGACTTGAACACACAGCACACAAAATGTAAACATGCTAATTTGCATATTTGCCAGCTGAGCTACCATTCAGCAAAGCTATGTGTAAACAAACAGGTACTGCTCTTCAAACACCATTTTTCAAAAACTGATGTTATTTGGCCATTATTGATTACAGAGTTTTTCATAGAAAAACTAGATTAGTGAGTTATTAATATGCAAAATAAATAGTAATATAAACTATTGCAATGTGTTTTAAAAAAATGATATGGGTTAAGTTAACCAAGGTAACATGTTTCCCCTATGTGGTTTAGAACCCACAACATGCCAAAACTTAAACATCCTGGCCAGTTGTTTTACAGACCAACTAACCTGTGTGTCAGAAATAGTAAATTCTACTAGGCTTCCATTGTAGGCAACAGTTACTGCACAGGTTTATAAGAAATCCTGTGATGAATGGCTGAATATGGGAAATGCATACAATTACTACACTTTTCATAGTGAAGACATAACAGCTCCAAGGTTCATAGGTGTTTACTAGGCTAATGAACGCAAAAGCCTTTTTAAGCCTAGCCATGCATCCCAAATCTCTGACAAGTTCTGATACCCTTGATAAGTGTAAGCATGGGCCTGGGAGATGAGCCATTTACAGGTTACCTGTTTGTATTAGAGACATAGCTATCAACACATATGTAACAAAATATGTTTAATCAATGTCACGGGCATTAATTTTTACATTAATTAAATGGATCTGTGTACTCGTGTAGGAAGAATGATAGAATTAAGTCATATATGTGTTTGTCTACACTTAGTAATGGTCCAATATGTGATACAGTGGGACTATAATGGAAAACTACAGAATGTATAGTCAACCTGTGGCCTAGATGCTGTAGGCATCAGTGATGTAAGAGGACATTGGCTATGTGAAATTATGTAGTTAGATGCTGGAAAACATATATATGTCTTTAAAGGACATAGTTATGTTTATTATTTACTTATTAAATTAAACTACAAAGTGGGATTTAAACCCATAGTCAAGATGGCAGTAAGTACAAAGTCCACTGAATTATCAACACAAGCTAATTCACACAGCAAAAAAAGTGTCATTATAAAAGCATCTATATATAGGTGAAATAGTGAGAATATAATGGAAAACTGCAGAATGCACAGTCATTCACAGCCTAGGCTCTGTAGGAGTCAGTGATGCATAAGGACAGTGGCTATCTGAAACTACGTACTTAGTGCAGTTTATTAATTAATTAATTATTCAATTACACCATGGGAATCAAACCCATAGGCAAGAAAGCAGTGAGTACAAAGTCCACTGAATTATCCCCACAAGCTAAATCCCACAGCAGCTAAAGCATGCTTATAAAAATGTATATGATATGTATAGGTCAAATAATTAGCTGAAAAATCTGTAGGAATGCTAATGAATACGAAGAATATTGGTACTTACTGTAGGTATCTACAGGCTGTCTCCACACCTCATCGACCCTCCTTTGAAACTCAGCTGTGTCCCTCCGATGCAGGTCATCATAGCGGTAAATCTTTGTCCTCCAGCAATGCTCCCTCTTCATCTGGTTCCACACATTGATCATACTGAAATTCCTGGGCCCAGCTCTCATCCTCTGCTCCATTCCAGCATAGACCATCAATATCTGGGTTATCTTCTCCTCAGTCCACTTGGGTGCACAGACACTTTACACATTCCTCAAACTTGCTATCATGATTTTCAGTTCTTTCAAATAACAAAAACAGAAAAACAGAGAAATGCTCACTTAGGTACCATGCAGTTCACAGTTAGCAATGGTCTGATCAGTAAATCTGTCAATATCAGTATTTGAAAGTGTCCCTAATGTCATGTTCTAAGATTATTGGAGGATAACGGGCCCATGTTACACATGGTATTTATCAATACCTATTGGTTATTTACATGGTACACCTGGTTATTTTAGTATGAGAAAAGCTCTGCATGTACGGCAACTGCAAGGTCCCAAACCAAACGTAATCCAAAGCAAAAAATAGACCAGCAGACTGTGGCAAAAAAACAATATTTATTGTTATGTACTAAAAGCACATAAAACACCTGGTTATTTTGGCACATAACGTTTTATGCATAAGTGCACAAATGGAATTCCAAAAGCTTGAATTTTAATGAACCTCATTAATTATGTATGGCACAAATGGTACTTAATCATGTGCTCACACAAGGTGCACTTTGATTCTATGAGTCTAAGTGAGCACATTGATGACTGGTGGAATTTCTATAGTGGTAATTAGTATGTCTGTTAAAGTTAACCATTTCAAAATGTACACACAAAGTGACATTTAATCAAAATGTTAAGTTTAACATAAGTTGTTAAATGTTCCTGGGCTCATGTTTTCTGGAAATGTATGCATACATGTATTGCTCTTCTAAATAGTTTAGTTCAGTCCCATATGCAGTTGCATAAACAGACTTCCATTGCAAATGATAACAGTATATGGAGGAGGATTTATGGATCATCTGTGATTCTTACTAGTAACTTCTTGCACTCTGTTATCAAATTATAAAAACCTATGGATTATGACATTATGTGTATTTAGTATGTGCTGTTCATATTATGGATATTTCATAACTCATGACTCCTAAAACAGTGTTATACCATGTTCTGTTGCTGTTATGAATATTTCTTCAATAATGCTTTGAAACAATGGTGCTATTAGTACTGTGTCAATTTACTGTGGATCTGTACTACCTATGGATCTGGAGGTATTCTGGAGCTTTCCGTAAATTGTGTAACTGTTAAGTGATTCATTATTTTAATATGAAATGCAAGCAGACTGTGGTGACATGATGATATTGTCTTTGCTCCTCTATTCAACATATACATGTAATGTCAGGGTTCTTATTCCAGTCACAAACTGTACAGATGTTACAAGTTATTTTGACTTTACAGATGTTGTATAAAGTCGTTGGTGATACTTTTCACATGTCATGTTAATATTTCTCACAGATAGAGCTATACAGATGTTGCACTGAGCAGAAATGCATAGTGTTTATTTTTACCTATGGTGTTCATTGAATCTAATGCATAAATGTGTTCATCCATGAGTCTTAAGGGCATATCAATGTTTTCCAGATGACCGACCACCCAATGGGTGACAACTCTCCTCTCAGGGAAATGACATCATACTTGATGCTTTCTGCCAACATGAAAGGCGCTTCCTAAGCCATTGAGGGGATACTGTGTGGAGAAATTAAATATGGACAGACCTCACCAACAAGATCAATGCCATTAGAGGCCACAACTGATCCCGCAAAACCTGTAAATGTCATTGTTCAGACATGATTCTTTATGCAGCCAACAGGGTCACACATTATGAGAAGTCAAGGGGTGCCGCTTGTGGTAGACCACCACTGAACCACCCCGATATCACACTTTTTTTGGCCGCACTGCATAAAGCAAGAGGGAAACAATGAATCCCTGTTGGGGGGGATTGAAATGGGGGCAACAGAGTATACATGTATGCATCCATGTTTACTACAGGGGTACGTTTTTGACACTCACTGCATATTACTTCAGCCTGCACATTTGTGTATTCCTGTGTTTGATTTACAGTAGCAGAGCTAAGCCATAAATAAGCTTCCACACAAAGGGAGGATGATGAATTTAAGTATAATTACATGTATCAGTAGATATGAGTTACAGAGAGAGCAGTGCAAAATTCAGTTGTAATGCTTATTGCACTAGTATTCACAGGTCCATCTTCTTGGGGCCTAAAGCAGGGAACGGCAGGTGAGTGTCTGTATACTGCTGCTCTGCACACTACCTTGTTAGTGCTGAAACCTCATTTCATGGCACTGCTGTTTACTGTTACATTACTGTTTCTATAACCTTGAACACTACAGATACATCCACTGGAGAGGTAAGCCGCACATTATCAAGTGCAGAAAGACCAGCTATGTTACACTGACATTGATAGAGCTTTCCACAATATTTAGCACACATGATGACTGACATCTTTGTCAATAATTGTCAATACAGGTCTTTCTGGTGTACACTTGTGTGATGACCCACTGCCAACCAATATGTGACGTGGATATCCCATCTCTGGGCCAGCAATCAAGGAGCCTCAATCCTCACCACTGGCATCTGTGGGAGGAAGTTCACTGGGATGATAACAGGTATATACACACACACACACACACACACACACACACACACACACACACACACACACACACACACAGTATTTCCAGATGCAGCTCTCTGTATTAAGTGCAATTTCCCTTAAGAGCAGACAGGGAACACAGTCGGTCCGGGGCTGGTTACTCTCTTTCTTTTCTCTCTCTCTCTCTCTCTCTCTCTCTCTCTCTCTCCAGATCCCCAATAAGACTCCCCACTGGCACAGCTATAGAGTTGAGTCCTTCGGCAGGGTTCCAGGCCAAGTCCTCCAACACTCTCTCTGTCCACAACTGGTGCTTCATATCCCTGCCCTAGTAGCTGACACACACACTCTTTGAGATTTGATTTACACACACACACACGCACACACACACACACACACCTGGGAAAAGCTGGCACAAGTTTACTAGCTATACCCTCTTCTTCCCAGACTACAAGGTAGTTACCTCTGCCAGCTACCTTAAGGATCTTCCAAGAGTGACATTAATATTAATACAAATGGTAGTTTGACCAAGAGCAAGGCTATTAGGAGTGGCCCACACAGTGTCACCACATAAATATGTAAGCACTCTCAAAACTTAAATATCTCTACAAAGATCAGCCACAATGAAAGGTTTAAATATATTTAATAACAAATAATAAAAGGGCAAGACAATACTAAATAAATATTCACAGTGACATCAAAGTTCAGAATCACATAACATATTTAAAACAACAATGAAGGACAGTTTCATACAAATAAAGAAAAATAATATACAGACTAAGCTTCACTATATTCCTGACTGAATATAGGAGAATTGCACTATCCCTCTAGTAACTTACTTAATAAAGCAAGGCAGATGGTGTGGTGAGTGTTACTTGTTGTCAGGTCCAAGACAGAATACAGAATGCTCTGTCTCAACAAGAGACTTCTCAAGCTGGCAGGACTTAGCACCTACCTGTAAAAAGGGTTCCTATTAGATGACCGAAGGCATTATATTGAATGCGTCTTGATCGAACATAAAACAATGAAAAGGCAAAATAGCAAAGCAGCTTTTAAGAGAATTCTTTCCCAGGGAAAGAATTTGCTTGGCTGCTTCCGTTACTTTGCCATTTTTGGCACTGTAGTGCAATCTCAGACTTGGTATATTTAAGTGGGGGGTGTGGGGGCACAACCCCCACATTGGAGGGTGTGGGGGGCACAGCCCTCCCATTTTAAGTATTATTTCAAGTTTTTTTTTCTTTTTTTTTTGGAACAGCGATTTTGTTCTGAGCTTTCGAGATTGTAAGCTTTCGCTTACATGGGTTCGATTATTCATCATTCGCTTTTGTAAGCGTTTGATGATATAATATTGACCCTGTAAAAATACACATGCAAGGTCTTTTGCTCAGGTCTTTGGCAGGTGCTGGAAGTCATAAAGCAATTGCATTCTCCATGGTTTCAGAGTACTGATTAGTTCACCCCAAAGACAATACAGAAAGCTTCCTAGTACAGACTTTGTATCTTTGGCTGCCTTGAAACCTGTGAGATAGCATCTTTATGGCCTAGCCTATAAAGTGATTTAATTTCAGATATTTTCTACAGTTTGCTGGAGTGAAGTTAACTCTTCAGTTTCCTCTATTAAAACATATATATT
Source organism: Protopterus annectens (assembly GCF_019279795.1). Classification (NCBI taxonomy): domain Eukaryota; kingdom Metazoa; phylum Chordata; order Ceratodontiformes; family Protopteridae; genus Protopterus; species Protopterus annectens. The sequence goes on along the minus strand of NC_056735.1, from coordinate 23,814,912 downwards.
TAAACAGTTACAATAGTGCATGTACATTTCTGTTCTCTGTAGTAGGCACACTGTGGATACAGTCCAAACACAAGCACTTTACAAATACCTTTTCAACACACACTTCTGTACAAAGCAGTTTGATATACACATGACAAACAGTTCTAATACATTTGTAACACAAGCATCTTATATAAATCATGTTGATAGTCACAAATGACATATAACTATTTACAAAATTCCAGCTAGCTGTACTGGCAGTATCTCCTTTGGTCAAAACTTGCAACATCCATTATATGAACATATGCAGCCCATATTACTGTGCTGTATATGTGATGTTGTCAGTGTTAGTTCTGATAAGTACATGACTGTGCTGCCTTTCTGTATACTTCCCCACTGCAAGATCTACAGTACAAACCCCAACCTCTATACAACAGGAGTCCTCAAGTGCATATATGACTAGTATGTGCATGTCTCACATTTAGGTTCATAGGTGTGTACTAGGCTAATGGCTCTTGAGCCTTTACAAGCTTAGCCCATTGGATTACCCTGGCATCATGCCACTAGACCTTAGTTTTCAGTGCCTCTGTTGAGTAGAGCCACTGGAGTGATCCCCGAGGTGAATTTTCTATTTCCCATCCACTCATCAAGATTTCTCTTGAAGAGGGCCAGTGAGGTGCTCTGCTTGACATGTATGCAAAGTCTATTCCATAGCATGGGCAGTCTCTGGTTTATGAACCTCTCCCTCCAGCATGTTCTGTTGATTGTGGTAATGAGGTTGTGGTCTCTGGAGCATGTGGTGTGAAGAATTGGGGTTTCTTTAGATGTAGCATTTCTAACAGAGCTGGGTCAGACATTGCTTTATAAGTCAAGCAGAGATCGCCTCTAAGTAGGTGATATGAGACAGAGAACAGTTTGAGTTTTTTGAGTCTGTCCATATAGGACAAGAGTTTAAAGCCTAGAATCCTCTTTGTGAGGTACTTTTGCAGCCTCTCCAGTTGTTGCAGGTGTCTAATGAGGTACATGCCAAATGGGGCATTATACTCGATGATTGGTCTAATGAGGGAAGAGTAGTGGGAGACAATGACCTCTTTCTTCCTGGATGCAGAACCTTTAGTAATGAGATGTACCACATAGATAGACTTTCTGACACAGTGGCAGTGTGGTGGTCAAAAGAGAAGTTGCTGTCAGCTTGTGTTCCCAGATCTCTTGTAACGCCTTCTGTGTTCAGTGGACTATCATCAATGCGGTAGTTCATGGTAACTAAGTTTTTCCCAAAGGGGATGACAACACATTTTTTGGCATTAAGCTTAAGGTCATGGTTCTGACACCAGTTGTTGGTCTCAATAAGGCCTTTCTGTAGGATGTCAGCATCACTTGGGGAGCTAATAATGGCTCCCAACTTGCAATTGTCTGCAAACTTTGTCAGCCAGAGTCCCTTTGTGTTGGACTGGACTTCTGAGAAGTAGATACCAAACAGGAGAGGACCCAGGACCAATCCCTGTGGGACTCCACTTGTGACTGGTTGGCAGTCAGAGTTGGAGTCAGCTACTTTCACACTGTGGGTTCTGTGAGCCATTTTGCAACCCACCTAGTGGTATACGGGTTGATGCCTAGCTTAGTGAGTTTTGATTCCTGAGTGAGGAATGGTATCAAAGGCCTTGACCAGGTCAAGGTAGGCTGTATGAAGCACCTTGCCTTCATCCACAGCTCTGGTGACTGACTCAAAGAAGTCGACCAAGTTGAGCAGGCATGATCTACCCTTCACATAACCAAGCTGTGTGGGATCCAGAGTTTGGAGATTTGCTATATCCTTGTTTATTAGGTCCATGATGATGTGTTCCATAGCTTTGCATATCAGACTTGTCAGGCTAATGGAGCAATAGTTCCCAGGGTCTGTAGTCGCTCCTCCTTTGTGGGGAGGGATGACTATAGCAGTGTGCCATTTGGTTGGGACAAAGCCTGAGGTGAGGCTGTGATTGAACAGGACACACAGGTGAGGTGCCAGTTCACTCTGTAGTTCATGTAGAACACAGCCAGGGATATTGTCAGGTCCCACAGGAGCTATATTCTTGGCCTTGGACAGTGCTGTTTTAACCTGTGCAGCAGTAATACTGGGTGCCTGGAAATCTACTGGTATTGTGATTGGTCCTTTGGGGGGGGTTGGCACTGAACCTGTTGGCCAGTATATTGGTTCAGTATAGGAGGTACCATTGTGCAGTAGCTCAGAGCAAATCTGGGTATTGCCGTGGAGGTTCTTTACATAACTATAGAAGGCCTTGTGGTTGTCTTTACTATCTGCTGCAATTCTGTTTTAATAGCTAGCTTTAGAGGATTTGATGAGGGATCTCAACTTTTTGTTGAGGCTGATAAGGGAGTTTTTTCAGTCTTGGGACTTCACCTTATTCCGCATCAGTTTCCTCCTTCTGTTGTAGAGTTTGTTTATAGTAGGGGACCACCAGATTGGCTTCCTTTTTTGGTGGAGAGAGTCTTGGTTCTACTGGATATGGCAAGATCCATGCATTTGTGTACGTGTTCATAGAGTGCATTGGTGTATGATTCAGTGGTCATGCAACTATTCTCCATTTGCATGGATGCCGTGAAGTTAGCCAGCTCTTTTCTTAGGAGCCCAAAGTATTTTTTAATTGTGTTCACCTGGTATGCATTATGAATGATGTGATCTGTAATGTCTTTTTTTTCTACACTAGTTGAAGTTCAGCACAGTGGATCAACAACAACATCCCATGAGTCTTTGTAGGTGTGTTTTTATGTTTTTATGCATCACATATGTCTTGTATGTTGGGCATGTTAATAGATTATATAGTTTTGTTATGTTAATTCCGTGAAACATACTTACATTAGACTGCAAGTGCATTCAGTAATATTTGTAAAACTCTATTGCAATATATCATAGGATCATAGAAAGTAACTAGGCTATTAGGCCTAAGGCCCTTACAAGCCTAGCCAAGAATTTAGCCCATGTTCCAACAAGTCAGCACCTATGCCACTGTCATGTGATAAATATAAAACACAACTGTATGCCAGTTGTGTTTTATATTCATCATGTGTTGTAGGCACATTGTCCTGATCTGTGTCTTTGTATCTTGTAACACATCAACTGTCTTTATCATCCAGCAGCCCATTCTGTGACAACAATGTTGTTCATAATGTGTCTTAGCATGGTAGTATGGCTCCTGGCACAGAGGACATTGATTTGTTTGGAGAGTCCCTTGGTGGGGTTGATAAATGGAGGTCCACTTGTCGTTGCATTCAGGGGATGATGACACAGTGGCTGTTAAACCAGGTGAGGCCACTGACTAACACACCACAGTTGGGAGCACTGCAGCTGGAGGATCCACACAACAACCAACCACAGGGTGTCACCATACATGTAAGTTGAGTAGATGTTGGACATGGCCAAGTTTCACATGGTGTCCGTCTCCTGCTGCAGGCAAATGAATGTGCACAGCTATGACATTGTTCAGATATCTGTGCACTTACCCATGCCACAGACTGCGTGGCACACCAGCTCCATATCATGCATGAAGGAAATGGCTGCATTGGCTGGTCCAAATGAGGGTCTGCTAGCTGTGGTACAGTCAGTGGAAAACCTTATGTCTATGGTACTGCAGAAGTGTCATACTACAAATATGAGTTTGTGTTCCATGACTGTGCATAGCAGATTACAACCTGTGAGAGGCAGGCTGAGGCCACCTGTCTGTAGAACCACCATAGGCCATCAAAAATCCCTGTCCATGATTCAACCTGCATAAATGTCAACTGCTGGCACATCTGCAAGGTCTGCCATTCATAAGGCCTTCAGTTTTTAGTCATGCTCCTTCATCTGAACATGGTATCATACCCCCATCCATCTCCACTGTGGAGTAATCAGGGCAGGATGTGTCTACACATGGTCATGGCAAGATGAACCATGGCATGAGACATCAGCAAAGTCGACCAAGACTATGTTACAGTGTGTCCAACAGTGTAGCACACATAGCTGACTCATATTATTTCAATACCACTGTACTTGGATATGTGTTTCTGAAAGAAAACCGTCTGCATGATTTTGTGAGTGATTTCTCTTTTTTCATCTTATGATATTAGACAGATATATAAGTGTAGAACTGATGTGTGCCTCTTATTCTTTAACTTGCATTGATAAAACCAGATGAGAGTGTATGAATACCTGTGTCAGTTGTACCCTGAATTGATGTTTTTATTTTTGACACGTTTGCATATGTTCATGTTGGAATATGTTATGCTCATGTTATGTGTGATGCTCAGTGTGTACATCTACTGTCATTAGATGTAATGTGTGTTGCCATTGTGGGGCAGCACCTAGACATCAATGTTCAGTCTGTGTACTCATGTACCTGTGGCTTGTCATGACTCAAATGTTTGGGTCAGACACTGTCATATTCCCTGGGCCTGCACTTGTGGAGACATACTACATTGCTTACACCTGTGACCTCTGTCCCTTATGTCCTCCTGCTCCTCCTCCGATACCGGTGGGATGTCTTCTTCAGACAATTGTGGTTGTTGTTGTGGTAGTTCACCAACACCTGTAGCTGGAAGACTTCTATGTGCTCGAGTTAGCATGCTGTGCAGCATGGCACACACACACACTGTTATCATCTGTGCTGCCTTCTCAGGTTTGTATTGCAGTGCACCATGGATGCATCAAGATATCTGAACCAAGCTTTCAGTACACTAAACACACATACTCTATGGTGTTTCTAGTTGCTGTGTGTGCTGTATTGTAGGCCTCTTGTGCAGGGTTGCATGGTTCACAGTATGGGGTCATTAGCCACAGCTCAAAAGGATAACCACCATCATCTGTTGTGGGAAGTAAAACCACTTTTTTTCAGACTGGATGTTGCTGACAGGGGATCCTATCTGTGTTTCTTTACTTACCCAGAAGCAATCCCTCAGGAATTTCACCTTACTGGAATGCAGGCCTGAGTCCAATTTCCCTCCAAATGGCAGCATCATGAACACTTCCAGGGTGTGTTGCCATGATGTTTGTTATGCTACCATCAGCTGCACACATAATCTGGCAGTTGATCAATGGACATCCCTTTACATTTATGTGTTAGTCTGCCTCTGGATGTCCTGGTAGCTTGATACAGATGTGTATGCATGAGGGAAGTTTGCCATGCTGTAGAACCTGTGAACTACTGTTCTCCTCTCCATAGCTGTGGATGGAAATTGTATTTAGTCATCGACCTTACTGCACATTGCTTCCAGGTATTTGGCCAGGATATGACTGGCAGTTGTCTATGATACTCCCACAGCATCCCTCATGTGTCGCTGGAATGTCCCAAATGCAAGTATACCCAGACTGAGACACACTTTGACTTCAAGGGGGAATAGGGGTTTCCTTGCAGGGTCTGCACAGACATGTGTGGGGCACAAATGTTACAGTCAGTCTGCACCATTTCTCTGTCTGGCTGGTATCAATCTATTATTTCCTGGTCTGACAGCCAGTTTAGTTACAGCCTTGCTCTCACTCTAGCTGGTTTCCTTCTAGGATGCACAAACACATCTTCATTTTATGGCTTACATCACTGCTGCTTGTTGAAGTATACTAACTGCATTGCTATATGTTTTTTTTTCAGTTTTGCTACAGATTTCACTGTAATCCACAGTATTTACTTGAATTCCTTGGGGTCCGTAATGTCTGTGCAGATTATTTCAGAAATGGATTCAGCATAGCAGTTTGTCACATTTGAGTTGTGTTATGCACACACTGTGATTTGGAATCACACTGCCATGTACGGAATCCCTAATTATCCTATGCTGACTACACTCATTCACTCCAATGGAGCTCAGGAAGTTTGCACTTTAACTCCCAATGGGTGGACCCTAAACCTTTTAACAGAATCAAATTACGTCCTTACATTTCAAACAAATGTTCATATCTCTGAATAGGAGTTATGAAAGAAGTATAAATGGCAAACCCTTCAACACAAACTATTTTTATAGTGGTAGGTTTCTTTAGGTTCTAGGTCTTAAAATGAATTTTATAAGTCACAGTAAACACTATTATGTTTGTAATATTTTGTAAACAACTTAGAATATCTCAGCAACCACTCAAGTTATACACATACTATCAGCAGCATTGTATTCATCTAGCTGAGAGTTTTCATATGAGGCTAAGGAGTTCTGTCTGTGTTACAAGGTTTTTGAGATCTTTAGAAAAATGTGAAAATTATATCTATATAAATTTATATAATAAAAACAACAGATCATATCTCTCTACCTGCACTAGACAGAGGTCAAATATTAATGCAGTTAAGTTTGCCATTGTGTAAGCTTTAAGTTGAAAACTTTTAAAATGTTGTACATAGCATTGTTTTGGAATTACTGTTGCAAATATGAAAAAGAAATATTTGATGGTTAGAGGCGTCAGTAGGAGTTAACTGCAGATGCAACTGGAGGCGTCACTCGGATGTAATGAGTTAGTAGTTGGTCTGCCTACAACATGTTCTCTGGAATCGCATCCGCAGCAGGTGAACTAAAGTCTTCCTTCTGTGTGCTGCTCTGTCCTCAAATAGTTTCCACGAGCTTTATGGAAACTGGACGTGTGTGTGTGTGTGTGTGTGTGTGTGTGTGTGTGTGTGTGTGTGTGTGTGTGTGTGTGTGTGTGTGTGTGTGTGTGCTTGTATGCATGAACAATAGTATGAGTGTTTATGTGCAGTTTGCGTGCATGTATGTGTGTGTTTGTGCAAATGTACACACACACACACACACACACACACACACACACACACACACACACACGCACACACACATATATATATGCTGGAATGCTGAATGACCAAAACATTGATGTTCATGCATCGATCCCAAATCACCAAAATGGCACAATATCAAAGTACCAGAACATCAAAATCAAAAATATTGACAGCACTCATTTTTGTAGTGGGGACAAGCACTGCTACATTCCCCCCACCCACCCCCAAACACACACACATACATCCCTGCCACATATATAAAGCAACTCCAGGATCAATCTACAGCTGAGAATGGGCAAGTCCTCAATTCTGATTTATAACAATCATGCAAAAACATCAACTTACACTGTTCAATATTTTTGATTGTGATGTTCTGGCACTTCAATATTGTACAATTTCAGTGATTTTGGATCAACATTATACACATTCATGTTTTAGTAATTCAATGTTCTAACCAGTTGCGGCTAGTGGCATCGGACTGCAGGACTGCAGCCCCCCCCCCCCCAGCTGTGTGAAGAAAAGAAAAGATCACACATTTCGTTTTGTAAAATAAAAAATATAAATTAAACTGGCTGGTTAAACTTAGCGAGTCCAACTGACTTGCAAAGTCTTGGAACTCAAACTGCGCATGCTCGGAGAGGTCCAGGGTTTTTTTTGTTTTGTTTTTTGTTTCTGTAAATCTGGACTTGGACTGTTGTAACAGCAGTCTAGAATGGAAAGTACTGCATCAGTGTTTGATACCCAGAAGTCTGTGTGGTTAACCGCACAGTAAAGTGGAAGAGGGTCAGACTGCCACGTCCACAGTCACGTACATGACATAGACGGCAGGATGGCTACTGATTGGTTCTCGCTCTCATTCCAAAAAAGACAATGAGAAACAATCAGTACAGGCAGTGCACAGTACTTTTCGTTAGTCTACGGTGGTGGTGCTACCATTGCCAACAGCTTTTTTGGGCTAAATAAATCCAAAAATTGAGATTTGAATTACTAGATCCTCCAGACGTAGCTATTTCATTTCTTTGTTGTTCGTGATTGCGAAGGAGATGGACAGTTAGTCACTGAAGATTATTAGAGGTAGAAGGGTAGGAAAGCCCTAATTTTAATTACATTTAAGTAGTATTAATTGGGAAATTAAGTTATGAGGCAGGCCAGGAACATAAAGATTTATAATGGATTTATTGGGAGGAGGGATACAAAGATATTGGATGGGTTAAATTTATCTGTAGATTGGTGGGGATTGGTATTAGGAATGTGGCTCAAATACACAAATACTAAAGACTGCAGGATGCTTTATCACAAAGAAAACTGTTAAGCAAATAAGACACCATTGAAGAATAGGTATGGCACATGGATAATTGCATGTTAACAGCAGGGCATTCAGAAGTGAAAGAATCAAATGACCAATTTAAGTAATGGTTCTGTCAATAATGACTGTACACAGTCATGGACCAGTTGCACATATTTCCTTAAAATAAGGTTCTATGGTACAAATACATGGCACTGCAAATTGAATTGCTTCTTGCTCAGGCATTCCAGCAGACTGTGAAAGCTAACTGTATGATTTTTGGTAAACAAGAAATATAATATGTTTATTTTGATGACATGTGATTACATTTACCTGTGTCTTTCCAAAGATTTCCAAAAGACTGAGCTGAAGTATATGTGCTGAGAGATGTTTTCTGACACTTTTAAGTATGTGATGCTGTGCTGCACATTGAACTGCCGACTGGTTGATGGTTTTCAAAAAGTGGTGTTCATCATCTTGTTCTGTAGTAAAGCAACATTTTCTGTATTCTGTGTATATGTGGGTGGACAGTCGGCATATTTCTTTCTGGTGCCCTTTTCCCCAGATTAAAGTTTCTGAACAGCATCTGTATTGTCTTCTACACAGTGTTGGGTTATGGGCCTCATGGGCCTGGAGATGAAAATTGAGAGCCTCTTTATTTGAATAGACAACTGAACAGCAGTTTGCACCAAACGGAGGAGTAGAAGTAACAGGGCTTCAGCCCTTCTGGTATACAGTCTTAGGGTTGTTCATTTTTGTTAGGTGCCTGCTGGGCCATTTCAGTTATGTAAAAGGTTTTTTTACAGTTCCTAAAATTCCATGAGATTTTGCAACAAAATGTTATACAGGTAACATAAGTGAGAGGTTCAGCTGTAATGGAACAATATTCACTATGACTAGTTTAAGGATGTTTTATATTTAACTGCAATTCTTTATGGGGTATGTATACTGGCAGCTGAGTTTATTTTCTAGTTTAACTTGTACAGCTGATTGTTTGTTTTTTATCATCTTAATTCTGCAATTGTGTTTTCCGGTGTCTGATTACATGCCATATATAATTATGCAAGGTACAAATAGTAATACATTGTACAGATATTAAATGAATATGTCAGATGCAGAAGTTGAGTGTGGGAAATTTGTGCTTGTCATAGCAGATTTGTCTGTACCTTAAGGAAGTCTGTTGCTGCCCTACTGCGCAAAGGATGATTAGCTGTTTTGTTTTTTAAATGGTGTTTGTATGTTATTCAGACTTAGGTTATGGAAATTATGATTTTTTCATATTTTGGTAAATAACTTTGCAAGGGAGCATCTGAATGTGTAAAGTAATACCTCATTTGAAGACAGTATTGATAGTTCCAACATGGTAAATGAACTGTGCCTGTATGGTGTACATATGTACAGATATCAAAGTTTGTTTCAGACTTAGGTTATGGTAATTATGAAATTATTGGTAAATAACTTTGCAAGGGAGCGTGTCAGTGTGCCAAGTAATACCTCATTTTGAAGACAGTGTTACTCCTTATAACATGGTAAAAGAACTCTGTCTGTGCAATGTACACGTACAGATATCACAGTTTGTCTTGTAGGATTATGAAAATTATACATTTCCAATAGTTCTCATTATTATGCCCATATCTTTGCAAGGGAGAATGGTGATGACACAAGTGATGCATCATTTTGAAGCTGACATTGAGACATACAACTTCTAAACTGATATGTAGCCTCTGTCTGTTACAGGTGATGAGATATTATGCTTTGTTTATTTATTAATTGAGAAATATATTAATCATATTTCTGTGAATATCTCTGTAAAGGAGCATCACACAGTAATGGTTAAGGTATCATTTTAAAACTGACACTCATACAAATTAAATAAAAATTGCATGGGTCTACATGGTACATTGACTAAGATGTTGTGCTTTGCTTTTCCACAAAGGTAAAAAATATGCATAACATCAGCATTGCTTGCCAAATATTTAATAATGACATTGATATGCACTATGAACATTTACACTGTTGGAAAGAAAGGTCAGTGTCTGCTGAACAACTTTCGCATTTACATTTTTAGTCTAGCTCTTATAGTTATGAACATTTGTTTTCTGTATGGTATTACAAATGGATTTTCTGAAAATGAGCTCAGGCTGCACTGTTGTTCCTATGGTGGAATTAAGCAGGCAGCTTTGTCTGAGCTGCTCTGGAGAGATATGCCCTGCAGGACTGGAAGCAAAAAACAGCTTATGCAACTGTGATCTCACTGCAAAGCCAAAAAGATGTAAAAAACATTGAGGGACCTGTCAGTTCTGGGTGCTGGAAGCAGGGATGTTACATTCTAAGATGTCCCGCTCATTGAATGATAGAGCCTGTGCCTCATCTTTTTTTCTCTTTCTTTCTGAACTTCTCTACTACATTCTACTCTAAGTTCACTTCTCTCTTAGTTTAATCATACCTTTCTAAACAAAGTAATATAACAATGTCCCTCCATCCTTCTCTTGTATAGTTATCTGTTCTGTCTTTTCTTGAATATCTCAATTTATACCTTGTTATCCTTGCATGTACCACTACTGTATGAGCTTATGTATTGTATAATCTGTTATTTGGAACAATCTTTATTTTGTTTGGGGCTTTTCCCCCCAGGCCTCCACTAAAAAAGGACTTGTACCCAGTCGGACTTTTCAGGTCAACAAACATTAAATAAATAAATAAATAAATATATTCCAAAATCTTGTGTGATTAAATCCGCTATCCATACTATCCGTTCTCCACACCTGTTTCCACAGTACAGTAATAGCACAACCAGGTCAAAAGATTAGTCCATTTTAAAACTGAACTGCTATAGTTCATAGCTGTGGTTTAGTGAGTGGTATGGTTACAATGAGTTTCTACATGGAAGAAGCTCATGCCTTATAGTGATTAGGACAAAAGAGGTTCAACTATAATGCCGCTCCAAAGCTGATATCATCAAACTTTTCTTCTGGTATTTAAAGGCTGTAATGTCACACACAGAGAAGCACATATGTTCATAGGTTCATAGATTAGTACTATGATAACTGCCCTTGTGGGCCATTTTAAGCCTAGCCAATTATCCCTTGAGAGACTCAAACCCTGCACCTTTTGCTTGCGAGGCAAACACCTTAACCATTAGGCCACATGATACCAATCAGGTGGTGTCAGTCTAGTACCAACAGTGCAACCAGTAATTACAAATTATGTAACTTTGAAAAATAAAACTTCTAAAGATTTTTTTTTCTTTGTACAGCCAACATGAAGGGATATGCCTCTCTTGCATTTGCCCCACCACACACACACATACATATATGTATAAATATATATATATATATATATATATATATATATATATATATATGTGTGTGTGTGTGTGTGTGTGTGTGTGTGTGTGTCTGTATATATATATATATATATATATATATATATATATATATATATATATATATATTTAGTAACTCAGAGATCACTATACCTTGGGCTGGAAGGAATAGTCCAAGGAACTGCATTCTTGGACTCAGTATATATTGCTCATATTTGCATTCACATTCTTGTTACTCTGGGGATCTTATAGTCCTCAGAACATCAGCTGGCATCTAGTGGGACATGATCTGCTTCTCTGTACCTTTGCAGCACAGTAGTATGCTTTGAATCCTATCTCCTTCAGTAAAACAGACACCCTTGCAGCTAGCAGAGTCATAGTTGTACCGCTGATTGTCTCATCATTATGTGATGGGTCAGGCAGCCAATTGTTTATCAACAATTTTTCATCCTGCTATGTGAATGCGACCTACATGGTTCATGCAGCCTTCTACTCATATCTCCATAACTGCTGTAGACATAGAGTCAGTGATAGTTACCAGAAACTGTTGTAGCCATAGAGTCAGTGATAATTACCAGAAACAGCTTTCACAATTTCAGGCTAAGATTTCAGAGGGAATGCATTACCAATGAATTCAGTGTTGTTGTGGACAACTCCATCTTCCCGTTCCACGTACTCTGTGACTCAGCCACGATCACATTCCCAGGCAGTTCTGGAACTGCAAAAAGCTCAGAAAATTCTCCATTGCCCTCACCAAATCTTCATGCCACCTGGTCTCTGTCTCTTCTGAAAAATAGGTCCAGATCTAATAGGTCAATCCAGTCAAGTAAAGTCAACAAGCAGTGCAGAGATTGAATAGATATGAACATTTTTGTGTTTGATGGAAGATATCATTACAATTGGTTCCCCTTTGCACAAAAACATTGTTTAATGATACTCATTTGTACATTAACTCACCTGAGGTGCATGTAGAAGGGATTGAAAAAAAATAAAGCTGAAGATGGAAGTAACTCACGTGAAGGCCCACTGGCTTTATCATTTTATAGTGGACCCAACTGACCTGCCAGGCTGTGTTAATGTTTGCCAAATAGGATTTTTTTCTACTTATTTTGTTATCTAACTGCTCAAGTCCACCTGGCAGTATCCATTTTCACTGGAAGATCCAAAGAGAAAAGATGCAAACTAATCAAAACCATTCATAAGAAGTTGGAATTGTTAAAATTCATGCTAAAGATACTAAACAAGCTGGGTAAATGGGTCTATATCATAACATCAAAGTTCTCTAACATCGAATGTTATAATATTGAACCCTAAACACCGAAGTATGAAAATATCGAACAGTCAGAATAGCAAATTTTTTCCCAGGGAAAAAAAATTGCTATTCCGAAAAACATACACACAGCACAAACACACACAAAAAACAGCCATCCACACACATACAGTTAAAATCCTACACCTAAACTAAACTTTACATATAGTACTAGCTATCCACTTACCTTAACCCAACACTAACCCTAAGGTCCGTCACTATCGCACACTCACCTCACCCGCACCCTAACCCTAACTCACCCAACTCACCCCCTAACCCTAACCTGCACACAATCACACACTTACCTGACCTGCGCCCTAACCATAACTCACCTAACCCGCCCCCTAACCCTAACCTACACACAATCGCACACTTACCTGAACCCGACCCGTAACGCTCCAACATATCGAATGCTGAAAACAGAGAAGCCACAGGAATGGTCCACCGAATTCTTTCCCTGGGAAAGAATTCGGTGTCCTGCACCTTCGCTGCTTTCAGCGTTCGACATTACGGGTTCGATATTATAACATTCGATGTTAGAGAACTTCGATGTTATAATATAGACCCGGGTAAACATGGATTATGTACCCAGGAGCAATGCCACATATGACAGACTACCACATATGACAAACTCCCACATATAACACACTCTTACATATGACAGACTCCTACATATAACACACTCCTACATATGAAAGACTCCTACATATGACAGATTCCTACATATGATAGACTCCTATATATGAGAGACTCCCACATATGACAGACTCCCACATATCACAGACTCCTACATATGACAGACTCCCACATATGACAGACTCCTACATATGACAGACTCGCACATATGACAGACTCAAACATATGACAGACTCCTACATATGACAGACTCCTACATATGATAGACTCCTACATATGACAGATTCCCACATATGACAGACTCCCACATATGACAGACACCCACATATGACAGACTCCTACATATGACAGACTCGCACATATGACAGACTCCTAAATATGACAGACTCAAACATATGACAGACTCCTACATATGACAGACTCCTACATATGATAGACTCCTACATATGACAGATTCCCACATATGACAGACTCCCACATATCGCAGACTCATACATATGACAGACTCCCACATATCACAGACTCCTACATATGACAGACTCCTACATATGATAGACTCCTACATATGACAGATTCCCACATATGACAGACTCCAACATATCACAGACTCCTACATATGACAGACTCCTACATATGACAGACTCGCACATATGACAGACTCTTACATATGACAGACTCCCACATATGACAGACTCCCACATATGAAAGACTCCTACATATGACAGACTCCCACATATGACAGACTCCTACATATGATAGACTCCTACATGTGTTGAAGCATGCTCAGCTGTATGTAATGGTAGCTGCTACAGACTTATCATACCTCTCAACCCTCTAGAACAAGGGATTCAGACACAGCCATACTTAATGGAGGGGCAAAGTCCCGGAGATAGAGACATGTTTAACAGTGTGCCCCTACAAAGACAGTACGTCGATAGAATAACAGCTACTGCATTAGCATGCATATTCCGATGGGTATGAAGTATGATATTCACATGTCTCTCCTCCTTTACTGACCTCAACCCACAATGTTGGCCAGTGAACTGCCAGATGACCACAATATTATGGGACACTGACTAAACATATGAAGCAAAACTGTGGACATACTTTATAAATCTGTACAGTGGACAGTATTTGTACTTACCCTCTGCAATTATGTAGTCTCCACACCTCAGTAATGGCCATCTCAAACACTAAGAAAGGAGCCAAGGCCTACATGAAGGCCTTATATACACTGCACTGTGGTGGCATGTCACTGGCCAATGATACTACAATTCAGGTGTTTTGGCTGCAATTAGCAATTCTAAGCCACAGATTGGTGCAGAGGCAATTATCTTTTAATGAGCATTACCTTCAAAAGGCAAGCAACTGGTGCTGGGGAACAGGTTTGTATGAGATTTCAGGCACACAGACAGCGTATGTCAAAAGCTTTTCCAGAGGACAGATTCAACAAAGGAATACTGCACTCCACCAGATATGTAATAGATTTCTCCATATAACAGGATGCAGATGGGGGGATGGAAGTATGGGGAATAGGGATAACAGCAGTAAGGCTGTGTTAGATCTATGGTGATGACATGTCATTTATAGGGATTACAGCAGTAAGCTTGTCTTAGATCTATGGTGATGACATGTCATTGATAAGGATTACAGCAGTAAGCCTGTGTCAGATCTATGGTGATGATGTGTCATTGATAGGGACTACAGCAGTAAGCCTGTCTTAAATCTATGGTGATAACATGTCATTGATAGGGACTACATCAGTAAGCCTGTGTTAGATCTATGGTGATGACATGTCATTGATAGGAATTATAGCAGTAAGCCTGAGTTAGATCTATGGTGATGACATGTCATTGATAGGAATTATAGCAGTAAGCCTGTCTCAGATCTATGGTGATGACATGTCATTGACAGCGATTACAGCAGTAAGCCTGTCTCAGATCTATGGCGATGACATGTCATTGAGAGGGTTTACAGCAGTAAGCCTGTGTCAGATCTATGGTGATGACATGTCATTGATAGGGATTACACAGTAACCTTGTCTTAGATCTAGGGTGATGACATGTCATTGATACTCAGCTGTCCTACACCTACACGCATGCCTCTCAAATGTCACAGGAACAAACGAGCCAGCCACACCAAGGGAGGGGGGGTTGTAGTGATGAATGTGGAGGACTACCCTAACAAAATGTTTTTGCATTTAAGTGACAGTAATTTTTATGAGGAGACAACACTTAACATGGCCAGCATTGCTTATTCTAGAATAGATTGGTTACTTCAGGATATGTTGGACCAGGGCCAGATTGATTATGGCCTGTGGTCCCTGTCTGTGGTTAAATTTCCTGTTGTTCCTTCTATATTTGGACTGCCCAAGACCCATAAAGATTTGTGTGACCCTCCGTTAAGACCTATTGTCAATGCTTCTAGGTCCAAAACCCATCCCTTGGCAAGATATGTTGATGTTAGACTAAAAAATGTTTTAGAGGGACACTCTCACATCTGTAGGGATTCTTGGGATTTTTTAAGTAAAGTGTCTGAGGTTTGTTATGATGACAATTTGATTTTCTGTGTCATTGATGTTAACAATTTGTTCAATGTTATTCCCCATGAGATATGGCTTGATTGGTTTCATGAATTTTTGGTGGAAAAGGGAAATTTTTGTAACAACGAGATCAGCACTTTGGATTTGATGATGGAACTTGTTTTAAAAAACAGTTTTGTGTGCATTGACGGACACTATTACCTTCAAAGAAAAGGGGTGGCAATGGGAGCCGCTTGTGCCCCCATTTTTGCCAACATTGTTATGTTAGTATAGAAGACTAAGTATATTTTAAATTCTTTTAGGTCCCCCCCCCCTTGGAGTTTTTACCTCAGGTTTCTGGATGATATTATTATTTTTTGGAAGGAATCTGAGGTTGAACTACAACACTTTATTGAATACCTTAATCAAACTACCACCTTTTTGAAGTTTGGTGCCACCTGGGGCAAAAATGACATCAGTTACTTGGATGTCCATCTTTTCAAGGACATTGTGAGGAAAAGATTTGTAAGTCAAATCTATAGAAAATCTACTTTTTCAAAATGTTACTTGCACTTCGATAGCTGCCACCCATTACATCAGAAGAGAAGCTTGGTAAAGGCTCAATTTGTTCACTTTACCAGATTGACCTCTGAGGATGCCACCTTTTTAAGGGAAGCTAAATTACTTACTGACATGTTTTTATCTAGAGGGTATCTTAGGGCTCTTGTGGAGGCAGTTTATTCTGAGGTACAAAACAAAAGAGCTAGGGGCTTTTATATTCCATTACTATCTGACCGAGGGATTAGTGCTCATGTTGGTTCAAGTTAGACCAATGCAGTGGCAAATAATTCCCCCCATATATCTTTTATTGCCACATACACCCCTGAGTGCCTACAAATTTTCAAAACCTTGAGTAAATACTGGCACATCTTTTCAGTATACAAGCAGTTACAAGGGATGCACAAATATGGGGTGAGGATGGTTTATAAAAGAGGGAGATGTTTTAAAGAAATTTTGGAGGCAACCCCCAGGACAACAGCCCTGTCTCTGTTAGGAGGAAAGGTACCCACAAATGTGGGTTTTATAATCATTGCAGGTACCTGATTGAACTTGACAAGGCTTATGTAAATGGAATGGTGGTTCATCTACATTTTTAAAGTAATTGTAACACCAAGGACATTGTCTACCTTGCCCTGTGTAAAAATTGTAACTGTTTTTATGTTGGAAAGACAAAGCGGAAGTTCAATAGGAAGGGTAATATGAACAATGCCTTGGCAAAACATGTATCTGAGAGCCCTAACCATGAATTTGGGTTTGTAGCCATTGATCACATTACCAGGGACATTGGGGGGAGGGGGGTCCCTGGAATGATGCGTTAGAACTCAAAGAACTGAAGTGGCAAATTAAGCTCAATGCATGTGTTTTTCCTGGGATTAATGAAAACATCTCTATTTTAAGTGTTTTAAAGCTGCAGTCTTTTTATATTTAATGATTATGTGTTTTTAACTGGTTGATTTGAACATGTGACTTCTGGGAGGGATATTTAAATGTTGTAAAGGATTGTGTTACTTTGTTCTGAAGAAGTATTTTGGATCTACTTTGACAAAATAGCTTAACTGTGTGCATTAAACTGGTCTATCTTATCCTTGGTGTGGCTGGCTCGTTTGCTCCTGTGTTGGTTCTTGATTTGCGGCTATGTCTACAGTTATGCCTCTCAACTGTGTCTGCTTTAGGAAACCTAGTGGATTACGTGTAATACATAGTGACAATAACAAAGGGTGTACACTCCTGTAACATCAAACAATGTGCTGTATTTCACCTTATCTCATTCTGTGAATATGTCAGATAAAAAGTTCTAACATTGTAAAAGTGTCCCTGAATGTCCCTGATGCACTCTGCCTATTTTGTTGACATTTGTCCCTGTGTGGCTGAGAGCTATGCCTAACATACCTGTCAACCTCCTACAGCAAGAATTCAGGACAAAGCCATAATTAATGGGGGGGGGCAAAGGCCCAAACTCAGCAACAGAGTATAAATATAGCCTGTACAAAGTAAAAGCATGAGTAGACTAACAGATATTACTATAGCATAACTGTTGTCTGAGAGGTAGTACATGTGAAAGTCAGATTCTGACTTTATTCCCTTACATCAGCTATCCATGCTTGGCCAACCATTTGTCAGACATTCAGAAGTTTGTGTGGAAAGGATCGCATGTATGAGGTGAACATCCTGACATTCTGCAAACATCTGTGTAGTTGAGAGGTATGATGCGTACAGGGAACATATATTACAGCAGGTCTGCATTGTTTTCTGTCATTGTGGCACACTGGTGTTGCTGGACTGTCACCATATGCTTGTAATAACACATTTCTATTTGTCTGACACTGGCCGTATGATATATTAGTGGGAATTTGCCCATAAGGGACACACCACAGTAGACTGCATTGATGGGTGTCAGTAGACTGCAGTGATGTGTGTTGGGACATACAGCAGAATCTGTCACGACGCACAGGGACATAACCCAGTATTGCTCATGTCCTGGTGATAGCCACACATGTAGTGCGTACAGACTGTGGGGTATGACATGTGAGGGAGCAGTGGATAGTGCAGGCCATAATGTGCATGCAGGATCTGTACATAGTGGACATCCACGTATCTGGTTCTATAATGTGTTGCCCTATTGATGTCTTTCAGGGACTATGTATCACAGGAGGCATCCACCATTCACAACTACAGAGAATGACATTATATTGGATGGCCTCAGATGCCTCAATCACATCTTGCTTTCCAGGGCTCAGCACAATCATGAACAGTGGGCAGCATTGTGGGCAGACCTTCTGCAGGCTGTTAATCAGATTGGGCAATAAGACAGGACCTATGAGCAGGTCTGAAACCGGGCCACAATATAGTGAATGCTGCATGGGAAAGGGCAGCTGCTGTTGTCAGGGATCGTGTTACCACTAGTGGCGGGCCTGAGATGGAACAACCGCTCTCAGCCACAGAGGAATTCCTGTCAAACCTAGGAACAACCAACAGCTCCCAAACATCCATCATGCCATACATCCTGGAGGTGGCTGCCGCAGCATCCACTGAAGAGGAGCATCCAGGTAAGCTGACTGTGTTTACCAGTGTAGCACTGTATCAGTCATTGTGTCAGGCTGTACATACCAGTACATGGGTGTCAGGCCTATCTGCATGGGAGGTTGGGTGTTATGCACAGCTGTGCACACATACTTAGAATGTCAGCAATATAGCCATTATCACTCTAGCTACTGTATATGTGAATATATGCAGGTATTACCTTGTAGCACTGCAACGTGTGGTGGTGCTGACATTACCTCCTCTCACCTCTTCCTAGGTCCATCAGGAGTTGCCCAAGCCCGGATCCTGTGCCTGGTAGGTATAATACTGTTGTTTTACAGATCATATATACCCTTTGAAAGTTAAGGGCCGCCATATTGCTCTATGTACAAATCTTGTGTTTAGCCAGAGTAGAATATTTGTATGTTCCATTCTGGGACAGTTAACTACAGTTCATAGACTGAGTAATCACAGGTGTGTAGTTGAACAAACATTGACACGTATGTACTTATAGTTATGAGTGACTACACAGTCTGGTATACATGAGGCAATTGCTCCAAGATGCCTGTACAAACACAAAAGGGAGATGGTACATACCTAGTAGTCAGATATCATTCTCAGGATAGGTGTATTGGGTTTTATGTGTATTTCTATCACATATAGTGGCATATTGCATACCCCACAGGTATGTTGTACTGGCAACTTTAGCTGGATGTGGCTGAAGTGCATGTTATAAAGGCCTTGACTTGTATGTATATGTTGTAAGGTTGTCTGTTGTGCATGGGAGTGGAGCGGAGAAGATGTGAGACTGCTACTGCAGGTGTGTATCCTCATCTGCATGTGTCTGTGTGGATTACAATGCATAATAGTGCAGGTAGTAATGTACTGCTTTTCTCGTGGTTTTCACAGGTGACCAGGGAGGTTGGGGTCTGTCCCGCTCACAACCTGATGTCAGTGTCTCATTGGACTATGATGATGATGATGGCCATATTGAGGAACAGGTGGGGTTGTCAGGGGCT
The DNA here is from genome assembly GCF_019279795.1 of Protopterus annectens. NCBI lineage: Eukaryota > Metazoa > Chordata > Ceratodontiformes > Protopteridae > Protopterus > Protopterus annectens. Next base: position 23,795,017 of record NC_056735.1, on the reverse strand, counting down.
GAATCTGTCCCAGAGGTTGACATCCCTCTTCTGCCCCCATTGTCTCCACACACGGACAGTATGCAAACACATAACCCAGTCCCCACAGGCCACAGATAATGGACAGGGAGAGGGTAGAGACATTGAACAGAGAAGTGTGACAACCATGTCTCCAGTGAGTGTAGAAACTGGCCATACCCAGAGAGCTAGTAAGGTTCCACACAGGTAGATTTACAGGGGTGCTTGTAAGAAGCCTACTGCCTTTCCACCACCTGTTGTTGCTGGTGTCACAGCATGAGTCCCTCAACTTATGTTTTGGACCATCATGGAGGCACAGGCACTTTCTGAACACAACGCCAGACATATGCTTAGGGTTATGGATGCAGTACAGTCTGATGTTAGTGACCTCCTCCACCGCACCGGGGGCACTCTGGATCAGTTCACTGATGCAATGGACAGACAGGGGCTGAGACAGTGTCTGTCTTGGACTGCACATTGTGCTGGTACATCTGGTTGGATTTGAGCATCAAACATGTGGATGTAGGTCAGCAACACCATCTGCTGAGAGTCCATGTGGCCAGGCATAGTCATGCTCCTGTAGTGGCAGCACCTCCAGCACTACAGAGGGAGTAGTGCTGTCCACACCATGATATGGCAGGCCATGGGCATATGGTCCTGGGCAGTCCCATGAGGACACAGCCCCAGCAGACAGCAGTTACCATCAGGTACTAGCACCACATCTGTCCTTCAGCATGGTGGTGCCAGTGCTACACCTGGCAGAGCCAGTTCCCATGTTCATGGACAGAGACAATGAATTGTCCATTCTACCATGTACAGTTCACAGCTGTCCTATATACACATGTGTAAGGCTAGCACTGGGCTTGACTGTATATATGCACGCACTCAAACATCACTGTCACATGCAGGTCACCTACTCACACACACAGCACCTCTCCATGGCCCATCTAACCTGCACCCCTCCTGGCTCACACACATGCTGTCAACCATTTGGCACAGCCTAGGCCTCCTGCAACCCCACACCACACCCTGTGCATGTGATGATACCTGTGCCACATCCCTGTTATCCATACCACTAATGCAGGGTATTGCAACTATGTGTCTGATGCACAGGGTGACTTTATTACTTGACATTTACTTGTGTAGTGCTGTATTGTTTTGTCATGCCACTTGTTGTGGCCCACAACAGGTACTGTATGCTGGCATGTTGCATGCCTAGCATCAGACTTTGTGTAGCTTATGTTGCATGATGTTGTACTGGCAGGAGTATTACAGAATGACAGGTATGTCACAGACCTTTGTATATTTCTGTTGCAGGGTTCTGAGGACATAAACTGTGGACAGATGGCATCAATATAGCAGCACAGAATGGCATGGCAGCACAGCAGATATATGACAACAGCAAGGTTCGGCAGTGTATGTGCATGGCTCCCTAGGTGACTGTATAGAACACTCTTTCAGGGACAATGGTGGCAGTCAGCATACACATGCATTCCTATTTTGTGTTAAGGTCAGATACCCATGCTATGTGTCACCTGTGTTTTCTGTACCTAAAAATCAACAAGGTGTGGTGATGGAGTCATCACATGTACAAATATCCTGTGTCCAGGTCAGACAGGTGACAGACATCAGTTATGCATTTCTAGTGGGGGGCAATTTAGTGCCAACAGCTAATCACAATGCCCTAGAATGCATAGCCAGTGCACAAAGATAGCCCATACAGGCATGTCTGTAGTATTGAAAGGGGATATATTTACAAACACAGGTTGGATGATGTGAGATTAGAACCCCTACCTATCTAGTAGTACACCCTATAGCTTGCAGTACTTATTGCATGCACCACAGAGTTTATTTGACATTAGACTTTCAGCCAGCACTCTTAAGGTGGATAACATCAGCAGGCCTTGTAAAGGAGGGCAATGTAGAGGCTAGTAGGTAGTCGCAGGACCCTAAAATGCATAACCATTGTACAGAAATTGCCCATACAGGCATGTCTGTAGTTTTGTAATGGGATATATTTACATACACACAGCATGGATGATGGGAGATCAGAACCTCTACCTCTCTGGAAGTAAACACTACAGCTTGTAGTCCTTATTGCATGCGCCACAGAGTTTATCCAATGCTAGACTGTCAGCCAGCACTCTTAAGGTGGATGACATCAGCAGGCCTTATAAAGGAGGGCAATCCAGAGACCAGCAGGTAGTCACAGGGCTGTAAAATGCATAACTATTGCACAGAGATAGCCAATACAGGCATGTCTGTAGTGTTGCAAGGGTATATATTTACACACACACACACACACACACACACACACACACACACATGTTGGATGATGTGAGATTAGAATCCCTACCCAAATACTATTACACACTATAGCTCACAGTACTTATTGCACGTGGCACAGGTTATGTCTGTTGTATATGTGGATGCAGGCACAGTACTTGTGGAGTACGCAAAGTGGCCTTGTGTTAGACAGCATGTGTAGCCTGCAGAGTGATACTGCTTGATACTGTTATTGAATCTAGTGCCCTAAGAGTGGGATACCTGTCAATATCCCTGCTATGTGTGTACAGTTACCAGTATGGCCATATGTGGCTGGTTGCAATTTGCTAGGTGGACGTGTGACCAGGACAATATAGCCTGTCCAAGGCATGCATTGCAACCAGTTTATATTACACCACCTGCTCACCTGTGTCTGTCTACAGGGTGAGATTCCACAGATACACTAATCATGTGTGAGGGGGATAGAGAGAGACAGATATGTATACATAGCTGTCTATATGCATAGACACATTTCCACATAGCAGTACTTTGGGTAGAAGAGGCAACAAACTTGGGCTCAAGTTAGCTAAGTGCAGGAGCATGCCCAGTAGGATTGCCAGTAAGTACAAAGTGACTCCAGGCCAGAGCTACTTGTACTCCAGTCCAGGATTTTGTGTGCAGCAGATCACTGGCTGCTGGACCTGTTGCCATAGTACAGCACTTCCCTGATATTGTCCATGGCATTCCCCGGCTGTTTGATGCACTTAATATGTGACACCATACCTCTCAACTGTACAGATTTGCACAGAATGTTCAGATATTTGTCTCATATCTTTGGTCCGTGTTACATAAAATTGTGGTTCTCGGGCCAATTAGTGGCAAATCATTAAAGAATGATGTTAAGAAATAATGACAGACATTTGAGATTCAGACTGCATACATTTCAGAGAGTCATGCTAATGCAAGACCTTTTATTCTCTCAATTCTGTACATTTGTAAGTGCAATATTTAAAACGTGTCCCCATTTTTGGGCCTTTGTTCCACTTATATTCAGATGTATTGCTCTAAGAGGATGGGAGGTATGATGTGACTGGGGTACATGCTGTAACACCACACACAGGGTGACAGTCTGCATACCTCTCCTTGTACATGTGTTTGCAGCATGTCCAGCATTTTGCCACATATGTCAGCTCTGTTACTCATACAGTTGTGGTTTTCCAGTAATATATTACAAAATGCAGGCACTGAGGTGTTGCAACTACTGACATATTTAAATGCATGGCCTTTACATCCTGCAGCTAATCTGACCTGTTGCAACCTGCTATTATACTAGCCACCTTGTAGGTTACTCAGAGCATGTATAATGTCTGTCTGTAGGTTTGGCCCTTTGTCCCCCCATTCTCTCTCTAGCTTTGTCCAGGTGTCTTGATGTAACAGATTGAGGGGTTATAACAGTCTGTGGGTATACCACCATACAAGTACATCACATGTAAAAGATGTAGAGGCTGCCAGATTTGAACCATCAACACCATCACCTGTGTTAATGTTCCTAGCCCAGTGAACCACACCAGCAGCCAGCCAGAGAGGGCGCATTCCTCAAACTATACATACAGACATACACTGCCACCCCTGCATTATGTGGGAAATACAATGTGTGGCCAGCTTCTATGTCACAGCCCTGCAATTGTCTGGTCTGCTGATCTATCATTGCAGACTTACTGTTATAGCAGTTGTATGGGAACACATGTGCACATGTGGCTGGAGAGTACTGCAGGCCTCCACCAGATACAACGAGGCACCAGAACTGTGACTTCAGCGGCCCAAACACACTCTCTATAATGTTCCTAGTTTGTGCATGTACCTCATTATGGCAGTCTTCAGTAGGTGTGTGGTGTGCATTTCTGAAGGGTGCCATCAACTATGGTTCCAGAGCGTAGCTAGCATTCCCCCAGTAAATGGACATATGGGATGTCCTCCCTAGCAAACATTTGGTACAGCTGTGATGCATGCCAGATATGGGAGTTGTGATAACATGTCCAAGGCAATAATGTAGTGGAGTTTCCAGCCATGTGGTCTATTGAATATTATGAGAAACATACTATTGGACAGCGTACCTGTTGTCCCAAGTGGCTGTTAGATCACATTATGGCAGACCTTGCACATGACCTGGCAGCTGATGGAGTAATACCCCTTGCAGTTGATGTAGACCATCTCCTCATCACCAGGTGGTGCCTTGATGTGTACATGAGTGTAATCTAGGGCACCCAGCACCTCAGGGTAGTGTGCTACATGGTGGAAGAGTCACATACTGCTGGCCCTCTCCTCAGGGGTGTGGAGTAAATAAATGTGCTCAATGGCATGTGGTAGCATGGCATCCAGGAACTGGTGGAGTACCCTGGATGCTGATGCCTGTGCGAGCCCCATCATGCCCTAGTTGGTCTTTGGAAAGTACCTGTAGCTAGTATCCTAAGGGCTATACATATTTTTGTTTCCTCTGAGATGAGCTCCCCACTGTTGTCTCTGGGTCTGAATTGATGGTGGTAGAGCTCAGTGAGTACTTGTAGTATGTCCCTGTCCATCCTGAAGTGTTCTATGATCTCCAGCTCATGTTGCTCCTGGAAGGTTACCCTGGGCCTGAACATTCTTTTCCTTCTCAGTCTGGACCTATAGTCAGCAGCACCAGCAGCACTGACTTCAGCATCTAGCACATACAGATGTAGAATAGCTGCAGCAGCCCCTAACATTTTCTCACTTAAAATTCCCAAGTCTGTACGCCAATGGTGCAGAGTATGGTGGAAAATCAGACTGTAGGGTGTATGCATTCTTTATAGTGTTCTGCCCTTGGTGCAGCCTGTGTGATTGGCTACCTATGATACATACCACCAGCCAAGTACATGATTAATGGGGTTTTAATGACCCAGTTTATGTACCACATGGGTCATCAGTAATTACTATTTCATTGGCTTTCCCAGTCACTCATTTGTAATACAGCCTTCCACGCTGAGCACTGTGGCATGGCACACAAACCCACGCAAGCACACTAAAACACGTACCTCGGAGGTAAACAAAGCTTAACAGTCTGTGGACACCCCCCCCCCACCCACTGAGCAGAGCGCCAAGCTGTGGAAATAGGCACCTCTGAGCTCCAATGAGCTTAAAGGACTATGGGCACACCCCTCTTGATGTCAACAAGCTCTTCTGTGGAAACCAACATGGCTCTGTGCCCACACAGATGGAATCTGCAGACACGGATACCCATTTTTGCTATTCAGTAAACCCAGCTCATTTGCACAGAGATCCATGCATAATACCTGGAAACTACAGTCTACCATTGTACATACTCTACACAGGGTCCTATAATGTGTTACTGTCACATACTAATAAATCTGGTTTTCAACTCTTTTTTTTATTTATTTTTTTCATAAAAGCATGTTTGCGCACTGCTGTACGCTGGGTAAACATGCCCCATGTATTAAAAAAAATAAAATTAATTTAAATTATTTTCCATACAGTTTTGGACAGAAGGTGGATAGTTTTGCATATATCTGTGTCTACTATGCTATTTCTTCCGTTGTCAGTGCACTTTTACAGCCTCTTTTGTCAGTTTTACATCCTGTACACAGAATTTTTCCATGTACATTACAGACAAAAACACGGGGTCTGCAGTACTGCCTATCTACTTGCTGGATCACTCTACCAGCCTCATTTGCATGAAATTCACTTGCTTATGAGGTGATTTCCATGCCAGACACTTCCATGTTCGCATGCTGGTGCGCACCCCTCAGCTCTGTTTACTTGATCACACATCTGCTTACTTCCATTGAAGCACCATGCCACTATGTCTATGCAGAAAAAAAGTCCATGTAGGCATTATTGAATTTCCCCAATATCTTCACTCTAAGCATGGCGTTTGTCTTCATCAGTCCTAGAGGAATTTCAAGTCCAGTTTGTGTAGATGTCCTTATTATAGTTTGTAGATTTGTTATCCTTCTTCCTTTTAAGAAATGCCTACTGTCCCTTAAAGATGTTATTATTATTTGAATTTATGACATATTTTGACAATCTCAGCATGTGGATCATTTATTTTGCTTGTGCTATGTGCCAGTCATACAGAAATAGTTCACATGTTATGATATTATAATCTTCTCCCTCTCTGTATTTCCTTTAAATACTGAGCTCTTGGGACTGTACATACTCTTAACACATTTACATAACTGTGAGCTTTATCATAACCTCTTTGGGTGTCTCTCATAGGATCATAGGATCATAAGAGGTCACTAAGCTATTGACCCAGACGTCATTTCAAGCCTAGCCATTTCATCCCAATGTAATAATATAGATAGTCTAGTCAATACCCAGGACTGTATTTAGTAATGACTGCCCATGTCCAGGACAGTTGTGGGCGCTATACCCAGTACGAATTTATGGTACAGTACGGCTGTTATCTTGTGTTCCCTATGTATAAAATTTCTGGATTTAAAGATATCAAAATTAATATTTTTCTTTATTTGAAAATATTTACATAACTTGCCTTACACATCACCAAATGCACCTTTTGTAACTGACACTGTCTCATGTATCTGATAAAGTTTGTATCCAGCAATAACAGCAGCAGCGTTATGAATCTATTTTTATGTTTAATGTAGTAGCTTTGTTAGCAAACCTTGCCACTTAGTTTTTCAAACATGCCCTATGGAATATTTGTCACAATCAGTATCAAAAATGGGCAGGTCTTGTATCTTAAGAGCCATGTCTACAATGCTAATTTTATATTGCTACAGACTGGCTGCTTTTCTGTTCCTGTCATTATTTGTAATGCAGCTCATGTATTTTTGTTTGTACCTTAGGTCTTTCATTTCTTTGTATGTAGTTCAGTACTTATGGCTTCAGAATCTGGAACAAGGAAGATAATCACTTAAAAATAACAAAACTGACTTTTTTGTGAAATGTATACTGTCAATTTAATCATTTTATAGACTATCAATTTCCTGCTGTCACTTCTGCATAATCAGTTTTATTCACATTGACAAAACCACACAAGGCATGAAAGAGATACTATTTATATGTTGGGGGCATAGATTTATCAAACAAGCTTCTTTATTTCACTGGAAAGACATAATTTAATTAATATGATTTATACAGTCAGGTATGATTCATTACTTCAAGAGAAAAACCTAGACTACCAAAGATTACTGGAGTGTGAGCTAGTACACTTAAAGTGATTTTCCTTTAATTATAATCCACCAAGCTAATTCCCTCAAATAGGTTTGAATTCATAAGTTTACTTTACATGAGAGTAAGCTGTCACACCTCCATGTAAGGCGCAAGCCCCCTGTATTCCTTTAACAAATATAACTAATTCTGAGATTGAACAGCTTTCAGGTTAAAATGAAAAGATGTAAGAATAGGTTTGCGAGATTCTTATCCACTGAAAATGAATTAAAATGGGCTCCAAGTTAATTTTATCAACATTTTTTAATGATAACCAATACCTGTTTATGGAACACGTGTATCAATAATTCAACAGATATTAGGCATGTATTCCATCCAGGTGCTTCCACCTCTTTTACTAAGCAGCGATAACACTGCAGTGTTAAAACTACAGGGATGATAAACATCCATTTATATTCCATATCTTTCCACTTGGAGCATCACTGTTCCAAAGAATGCATTGCATTCCTTGGAATTTCTACAGGAATCCCATCTTTGTACTAAATGAGTGCTTACGTTATAGGCTTCGTTCCTAAAACACAGTGGCCATATCTTTTACTGAGTTTTTTTGTCAGTTAATTTCAAGAACTACAGAGATAAAAAGAAAACAAAAGAGGAGAAAGAGAAAACTGTTGGCCATATGAAAGCATCGGGAAGGGAAAGCTGATTCATATAACTCGAGAACAAAGGTGTTTATTTAGGTCCTTTATGAATTAATAAAAACAACGAGTACAGTCTATAGAGTCACTGCTTTTATTCACAGTTATAGGACCTTATACAAAAAAAAAACATTTACTATAATATCACATATTTCTCCACTGCTCTGCTGTTGGGAAATCACCCTTCTCCCATGTCTGTGCTACACATCTTTGATGTCAGCATCAATCATATAAAAAGTTGGCTATAACCTCTTTTCACATCTATCATGAAGGGTTTTTCCGCTTATAAAGGCCTTGCCTACCAGGATGGTAAGGTCATCAAACACCCATTCAATACGGTCATAGATAAGTAATAGGTTAGCTGTTGTTGAGAGCCACTTTAAGCCTAGCCAATTTCACTTTTTCCCATTTGGATATAGATTGATCTCACCCATCCCATGGTTGTTGATTATATATATTACCCCTAATGAGAATAACTGGGATCATACCATAGATAATTTGATGATACCCATGCCTGGGATAAAGCATTTAGAAGCTGCCTCTGTCCATTAGTAGTAAAGGCAGGCAGTCCTGGGGTAAAGTTTCTGTTTCCAACACTTTGTATAACCTTGTGTAACCTTTCCCAACTGTGGACATCCCAAAATATATTCCAACTTGCTCCATTATCCCCTTATATACATCTTCAACCCTTTTTGGATATGCCCACAAATAACCTTGCAAACCTTGTAAAAGTAAAAAAGCCCATGTAAACAATGTCACTTAGAACTAAATAATTGCTACAATGACCTTGAGTGCTGTATGCACATTGCATTGTAACTTTCCTTTTTATTTCCTGCATCCACTTGTTTATTAACTTGTATTTCATCCTTACCTTAGAAGCTAAAAATATATATCAAATCCAATAAGTCTAAAACTAAATTCCATATGGTAATGTAATCTATTTTTTTCACTGTTATAATCAATATATGTATGAATCTATGTATGTTATGTATGGTGCTATGTATACCAAATGTATCTTGTAACTTTACCTGTCTTATGTAAAACGTAGCCTCTGTATTTGGAGCTTTTCTCACCAGGCCTCTGCTGAAAAAGGACTTGTGTCCAGATGGGCTTTCCCAGTAAACAAATGTAAAATAATAAATAATAATAACTTTCTGACACAGGTGCATATAAAATATTATTATCTAGCATTACTGTCAGATGGAACCTTTCACCACTAAATTACTAAAGTACATTCATACACTTTTGAAATAATAACTCTCAGACTTTTCCCTCCACTGTCATTACTACCTGATTTTGTAGAGTGGAACCCCCTTGAGTGTCTCTGACTCAGATAACTATTGAATTCTAAGTGTCAATGCACCTTTTATTTGGACCTTGAAATGACTAACAGTAAATTCTAAAGTGTAGTTCCATACCAAAATGAATTAGCTACCTTTCATATAAAAATAATCTCCACAACTGTCAAACCTCTCAACAAAGTATTATGTTATCTCATTTCATCTGCTGAGGCTACAGATACTAATTTGCCTCCCTACCTATATTATAAAAACAAAAGGAACAAAATCTGACAAATTCTTTGTCAGCTTAATAGCAATGGGCACACCGTTTTCAATCCATGCCCTTTTTTCCAAATAGTCTGCTATCAATTTTTTTCACACGCAAAACAATTTAAAATATGCTGACCTAAAGTGCAAAATCAGCCTAGGCCTAACGACTTTTCATTCAGAGTAAAATTCCTTTTGTTACTCCTGCTCTAAATATGTATATCCTCAAATATTACTTCAGTCAACTTAATGCCTTTTTTTCCAAAACCTTGACAATGAGGGATTATTATACTGTTTGTTCCACATTTAAAAACTGATAAGGAGTTGTTATTTTATCCACAATTAACTTTGCATAAACTGTTGAATGCAGGTAGCCCCAATCTCTCAGCTACTTGGTAACACATTTCAAGAATTGATCATAAACAATCATCCAAGTATTGCCATACATTACTCTCACTACCACAACAGGGTACTTCAGTTAAGCCTTGCTCCAACCAAATGAGTATTCCTCAAAGACAGTCAACAAGGGCTACCAGAATATTAAATTACTGTATGTTTGACTACATTTAATTTTTAATTTGCTAGCCACAAATATCTTCCCAGAAACATCTGAAACTGACTGCTTAGGCTTCATAAATTGTATCATTGCATTTTCCACAAACAAACAAAATACAATTTAATTGTGTAGAGATCTCACCTTCATTCTTCCATCACACCTAGTTGACTCAAACAGTTTTTATATAAGAAATATAAATAACCCTTGGCATAAATAGAACCTTTATCAAGTTTCTATTCATTAACTACACGAAGTTGATAAAGATTCCACTGTCTTTACCAGTCTTAAGTTTTCTGTACAGTTTATGTAGATGAAGTTCATAAATATCTCAGGAAAGCACATTCTGCATAAAATATCTAATTTTAAAGAATAGTCAACAAAGTTAAATGTCTTTTTGCCAAAGCTCAGGAATAAGTCGGATATCCTGCATGGTACAGGTGACCCAATTCCAACTAGTGGCTTGGACACTTCTAGTAGCTGACCAGGGAGAATATAAATTAGTGGTCTGTTATGGCTTGACTTTCCTAGCGGGGGGCAGCTGGTTGACTCATTACACAGGGTAACACATTGCAGAAGCACTAGGTACTACCTACTGGAGTCTGAGTCATTGAAGCCTGCACAATCACGGTGTTTAGCAACAATAAAGATTGGGCTCCCGCCACATGGGGACCCATGCTTCCCTATAGGGGACTGTAATACTAGGGTCAGCAGAGCTGTCAATAGGCCAGGGAATTCTCCCAAAGAGGAGAGGGTTGGCCTCCACCAGCACAAGTCAATGGCCCGTTTCCAGCCACCCAATTCTTGTTTGAAAACAGAGTGATGATGGGAACCCCTGGGCAGAAATGAATGAGCCATAGGGTTCCCGCCCAGTCTGGGTGTACCTGGGTTTCATGGCCCTGGTATGCATGCCAGGGTCATGACCCTGGAATGAATCATTGACCTGTGTATCAGCAGCAGAGCTATCAGCAAGGTCCGGGGGGTGCAAAAGAAAAAGCAGGACATCTATCATTCTTTCACATCATCCAATAGTTACACTACCCTCATGGTTTTATCTTGAATTTGTATCCCAACTACAGACCCACACTAATCATCTTTTAACAGCATCAAAATCAGCTACCTCATCCCTTTGGCTAACAACATAATAAACAACTTACAATAGGCAGTAACTATTGGGAAGGCCAGTATGCAACATTCAGACAAGAACTATAAAAATTATAACCAAAGGAACAAGGCCAAATGTGAATGAAATTCCAGTCCTGAATGCAAAGCACAAAGTACTGTAAGTAAATCATTGTGGTCGACTGGCAAAAATATGAATATGAAGCAGGAAAAGACTGAAAATGAGCAACATATATATATATATATATATATATAGAGAGAGAGAGAGAGAGAGAGAGAGAGAGAGAAGCAGGGAGAGAGATAGACAGAGAGAGAGAGAGATACAGAGAGAGAGACACAAAGAGAGAGAGAAAAGCAGGGAGAAAGAGAGAGAGAGAGAAGCAGGGAGAGAGAGAGAGAGAGAGAGAGAGAAGCAGGGAGACAGATAGACAGAGAGAGAGAGAGATACAGAGAGAGAGAGAGAGAGAGAGAGAGAGAGACACACACAAAGAGAGAGAGAAAAGCAGGGAGAAAGAGAGAGAGAGAGAGAAGCAGGGAGAGAGAGAGAGAGAGAGAGAAGCAGGGAGAGAGAGAAGCAGGGAGAGAGATACACAGAGAGAGAGAGAGAGAGAGAGAGAGAGAGAGAGAGAGAGAGAGAGAAAAGCAGAGAGAGAGAGAGAAGCAGAGAGAAAGAGAGAGAGAGAGAGAAGCAGAGAGAGAGAGAGAGAGAGAAGCAGAGAGAGAGAGAGAGAGAGAGAGAGAGAGAGAAAGAGAGAGAGAGAGAGAGAAGCAGAGAGAGAGAGAGAGCAGAGAGAGAGAGAGAGAGAGAGAAGCAGAGAGAGAGAGAGAGAGAGAGAAGCAGAGAGAGAGAGAAGCAGAGAGAGAGAGAGAGAGAGAGAGAGAGAGAGAAGCAGAGAGAGAGAGAGAGAAGCAGGGAGAGAGAGAGAGAGAAGCAGGAGAGAGAGAGAGAGAAGCAGGGAGAGAGAGAGAGAGAGAGAGAGAGAGAGAGAGAGTGAAGCAGGGAGAGAGAGAGAGAGAGAGAGAGAAGCAGGGACAGAGAGAGAGAGAAGCAGGGAGAAAGAGAGAGAGAGAGAAGCAGAGAGAGAGAGAGAGAGAAGCAGGGAGAAAGAGAAAGAGAGAGAGAAGCAGGGAGAGAGAGAAGCAGGGAGAGAGAGAGAGAGAAGCAGAGAGAGAGAGAGAAGCAGAGAGAGAGAGAGAAGCAGGAGAAAGACAGAGAGGGAGAAGCAGAGAGAGAGAGAGAGAGGGAGAGAGAAGCAGAGCGAGAGAGAGAGAGAGAAGCAGAGAGAGAGAGAGAGAGAGAGAGAAGCAGAGAGAGAGAGAGAGAGAGAGAGAGAAGCAGAGAGAGAGAGAGAGAGAGAAGCAGGAGAGAGAGAGAAGCAGAGAGAGAGAGAGAAGCAGGGAGAGAGAGAAGCAGGGAGAGAGAGAGAGAGAGAAGCAGGGAGAGAGAGAGAGAGAAGCAGGGAGAAAGAGAGAGAGAGAGAGAAGCAGAGAGAGAGAGAGAAGCAGGAGAAAGAGAAAGAGAGAGAGAGAGGCAGGCAGAGAGAGAGAGAAGCAGACAGAGGGAGAGAGAGAGAGAAGCAGACAGAGGGAGAGAGAGAGAGAAGCAGACAGAGGGAGAGAGAGAGAGAGAGAGAGAGAGAGAGAGAGAAGCAGAGAGAGAGAGAGAGAAGCAGAGAGAGAGAGAGAGAGAGAGAAGCAGAGAGAGAGAGAGAGAGAGAGAGAGAGAGACACAGAGAGAGAGAGAGAGAGAGAGAGAGAGAGAAAAGCAGGAGAGAGAGAGAGAAGCAGGGAGAAAAGAGAGAGAGAGAGAAGCAGGGAGGAGAGAGAGAGAGAGTGAAGCAGGGAGAGAGAGAGAGAGAGAGAGAGAAAGAGAAACAGAGAGAGAGAGGGAGAGAGAGAGAGAGAGAGAGAGAGAGAGGCAGAGAGAGAGAGAGAGAGAGAGAGAAGCAGGGAGAGAGAGAGAAGCAGGGAGAGAGAGAGAGAAGCAGGGAGAGAGAGAGAGAGAGAAGCAGGGAGAGAGAGAGAGAGAGAGAGAGAGAGCAATGCAAAATTGTTTACTTCTTTTATCAGAATTAACCAGGATGCAATAATATCTAATAAAATGTAAAATGTAAGAAATAATGAAACTGCTGCAGAACAATATTATAGTCAGTCCATGGTTTGTACATCTGTCCGCTCTGGTCCAGACGTTAATGGTTAGCAACACTTAACAGGGTTTCTATATGTACCCATTCTGAACAGCTTAGCTATATCTGCACCAGGAATACTCACGTGGAAAATGTTTGCTGAAGACTTGGAAGTAGGTATGCTATTACAGCCATGGTAAAAGTTATAAGCAAGGGCACAGAAACCATATTCAGACCATAAGACTGACAATGAAGTTAACCATTCTCTTCAGGAAAAGTAGAACATATAAAATAACAGCTGAGATAAGCTCACTTAACCATTTCATAAGGCAATGATTTTCATTTCACCCTGTTTAGCATGACTTTGTGCAAACATGTAAGACTCCACCTATCTTAAAGATCAGCAAATGCAACTGGTGAGTTGTTAGATCTGTATTTCACAGTATCAGTATATTCCATACTGGGAACCACAACTAATATTTTTGCTTTCTTTACAGCTGTTTGAGATGAAATGCAACTGGAAATGCTAGCAATGGATATGAAAGTACTGTAGAGTTTTCAGATGAGTTATGTTTGTTCCTAACCCAAGTAATGCGATATCTAAGTCTTTGCTTGCTCTGAACATGACTAAACAAGTGTCTGTCTTATCACTATAAGCATATCATGTGACCAAAAGTAAGAAAAACTAAAGAAAGATAACTGCTTGGACCCTACATTATCTGTAAGGCATTTAGAAAGGCTTTATTTTAACATAATGAAGCTTTTGTATACTCAGAGGCATTGGCGCCATAACCATAGAGCGCAGGGGGAGGGGAGCCCCCCCACTTTTGCAAATCATCCATACCTCTGTCCCTTTTATTTTCCATGCACCTCCCAACTGCCGCAATTACTTCAGCGCACAACATATTTGCTGCGTTTGGAATATAGGGCAGGAACGACAGGAGTTACTTGCAGAGTGGAGTGGTGGAACATACAGAAGCTGAATGCTAGAGTGGAGCAGAGGTACTGGAGGAGTCTGTCTATCTATCTGAGTGAGTACGCTGCTGGTTTGTGTGTGTGAAAATGCCCCCAGCAGGATACATCTGGTGGCTAGAAGTACACAGGCTCAAACCCTGTATCCTGGGTACAGGTAAAAAGAGACTAAAGTCCCTAGCCACCATCACTTGTGAAGTTATGTCTCACATTTTTGTTCTGTTCTTTCTGGTTTGCAGGAGTGGTAAAACAAAACCTTTTATTCTAACAATTTTCTAAGGTTATAAAATCAGCATTTGAAATGTGTCCCTGTTTTGGGGCTGTATTCCCCCATTATTGGCTTTGTTCTGTATTTTTGTGCTAAGAGGTTGAGAGCTATGGTGAGAAGTGAGAACTGAATTCACTAAATGATATGATAGCCATTTAAGTTTGTCTTCCTGTCTTTCAAGAAACTGCTGGTTTAGCTTAGTGGTATGTTGCTCTGACTCTAGTGCACACTGTTCTGGGTTCAGGAGTTGGCAGTAAAATGCATGGTAGTAACAACATTTTATGCAAGCAACTTTCCAAAATTATACAAGCAATGTTTAAAACGTGTCTCTGTTTTTTTGGCCTTTTGTCCCCCCCCCAATTGAAAATAAGTTCAAGAAGCTGTGCAACACGCCTATGGCTTACAGTCTACTGTGATTCTGTATTTATATATTGTGTGTAGAAGTAGACTGTTATATTAGAGGGTCAGCCCAGGTTGGGAGGTTTGGAGACAAAGTCAGAGAGGCACGATTACGTTGGTTTAGACATGTGCTGAGGAGGGATGCTGAATATATTGGGGAAAAAGATGCTAAGGATGAAGCTACCAGGTAACAGGAAAAGAGGAAGGCCTAAGATAAGGTTTATGGATGTGGTGAGAGAGGACATGCAGGTGGTTGGTGTGACAGAGCAAGATGCAGAGGACAGGAAGAAATGGAAACAGGTGATCTGCTGTGGCGACCCCTAATGGGACAGCCAAAAGAAGATGATGATATTATTATGGAAATGTTCTGAATAGGGCAGTTTTGTCATTACTGGTGCATGCATTTTGCTTCATTCATTATTGGTGCATGCATTTTGCTTCATTGCCTACTGGAAAAATGTTTAAACAATAAATTTAAAATGCGCTCTAACTTAAGTGTAAGAAGTGTGCTGTATTATACAAGGAATATAATTTAATACAATTAGGAAGGTGAATCAAGAAATATATACATGTATGCATGGCCCTAAAAAATGTGTTTGAAAACAGCCAAGAGGAAAGTGTGAAAAGCTCAAAATCACAGGCAAATTTTAAGCTTTACTCTTGTTACCAAAGCAATAGATGAAGGTAAAACGGTTCACACCACATTACCTTGACCTGGCCAAGCCTTTTGACACAATCCCCTACTCAGGTGTAGTACAAAAGATGAATAATGTAGGAGCAAACACTTACATCACCAGCTGCACTGATGAATAATGTAGGAACAAACACTTACATCACCAGCTGCACTGATGAATAATGTAGGAGCAAACACTTACATCACCAGCTGCACTGATGAATAATGTAGGAACAAACACTTACATCACCAGCTGCACTGATGAATAATGTAGGAGCAAACACTTACATCACCAGCTGCACTGATGAATAATGTAGGAGCAAACACTTACATCACCAGCTGCATTGCCAACTTGGCTCACAGGACGCAGGAGATCAAAACAGGGGAAGAGACCAGTCACCAATGGAGTCCTTCAGGGTTAGGTGCTGAGACTTTTTCTGTTTGGCATATACATCTCAAAAGTAAAATGAAATACCAAAGAGCTTTGGCCAGCTAAGTTTGAGATGACTGCAAGCTAGGATAAGTTATTGAATCCCCAAATTACTTAACCATAATGCAGGAAGGTTTGTCCCAAATAATAATTGGTGTCAAAATCATGACAATGCCCTCTGGGAACAGATCCAATTGTTTGGCATTTGGGAACTTGTGTGTACAGTGACCTAACTTTTAACCAACATGTGCCCAGAGTCATAAGAAAGCCTTTCTATATTGCACAGCTTATAAACAAATTGATTGTGACTAGATCTAGAGATGTTGTTGTCCCCCTTTACAAAGCTGTCATTATGTCAATCATTTTGTATAATGCCCACTTTGGCATGTATCTGTCCAGCCCCATACAACAATTGGAACACCTTCAGAGATACCTTACTAAAAGGATACAAGTCCTAAAAGGTCTTGCATGGACCACCTCAAAGATTTATTACTATACTCAATATCCTACAGAGTGCTTAGAGGTGACATGTCTGGCATACAATGCATCCTCCGACATAATACAGATGGACCTACTGAACATCAGCAAGTCAAATGTAATCAGAAATACTCAGTCCAGGTATCTAAACTGAATGTTGTGGAGAGATGGATATATATCACAGAGGCTACCACTGTTCTGGAACAGACTATCCATAAAAATAAAGCAAAGCTCATCCATCCATATTCAAATTCAACTTGGATCTAAGGATGGGTAATAGAAAATGTACTCCAGGATTTCCCCTCATGCCACTAATGGATAGAAGCAGTTTTTAAATACTGCATCCATTACATGGCCCCCTCAAATTATCTATGGTATGATCACAGTTGTTCTCATTAGGGCTAATATACAATTATCAGCCATGGGGATAGCTAAGACCAATCAGAAAATGTTAATTCAAGCACCAAAAGGGAATTGGCTAAGCTTAAAATGTCCTCCAAGTGAACCTACATTGTGGTAGCAAATAGTTATAAAAAAATGACCCTTTTTAGTTCACTAAGTGCCCCTGTCACCCTCCACCCCCCACCCTCACCCCACCCCCAGTCTTTAACAGCTTCCGGCGCCTATGCTCAGAGGTGAAAGATGCAAATTCTTAATTTCTCTGTTCTGCTGCCCATAATATTGAGGGAGTACAGTAAGGTGAAAGTCCTTTATGATAGTGCATGTGATGGGATAAAACAATCGGTTCCAAACAGGCCTTAGGAAGTGCACAATTAAGACAAAGTTTGGCAAAATAAATTGCATGTACATCTGTACAGTATATTTCAAGTATTAGAGTGTGTCACTTCAAAAATGGAATAACTTATATTTCTTACTGGCTAGTTTTATCCACTTTCATGGTAAGGGATATACAGGCCAGTTTCCTGGAAAATACAACAGTGTGACTAATATGATTCTCAGTACCTCAAATAAAAAGAATCTGATGACTAGTATTCTCTGATGCACACAATAGATGTGCTTAGTAACAGACTCTTCTGATGACCAAAGGTCATGTGGTTTGTTAGAACAGGATTTGTTAGTTCCTCTGGTTAATGTCAGAATTCCACCTTTATTCACAAGTCAAGTATATTCTGTTTCTCAGAAATCCACCTTTATCATTGTAAGGAAAACATCTGGGTACAGCAAATAGATGCTTACTTCCTGTTTGCAGTCTAAACCGAGGTACATTTCTTTTTTTAATGTCATGAAACACACTGCACAAGGAACACACAGTAGTACTATGTGTCCACTTAAAAACATCTTGCGGCTAAACATATTATTGCACATAAATGAAATATACACTCTAATAGTAATTGTTGCTGTATATACCTCTAACACCCTCACTCAACAGCTACTACTTTTGTCAATCCCATTTGTGATCTAAAAGCTACAGACCTGTTCCTGTGAGTGGCTTTGTCATAGCATCAGCAATCATTTTATCAGTTTCACACTATGAAAGCACAATCACTTTTTGTTCAACCAAGTCATGAATGTAATGTTGTCTGACATCGATATGCTTGGTTCTTGCATTGCCCCTCTTATTGGTCGCAAGCTTAATGCATCCCTGATTGTCCTCACACAAGACTGTAGGCTGGGGCACTGGTTCTCCAAGATCTTCAAGTAGCTGCCACAATCAAGCACCTTCTTGACTGGCATAGACAGCAGAGGTATATTCTGCCTCTGTAGAAGACAAAGCCACTGAGATCTGTTTCTTGCTGGACCAGGATATAGGACTGTGTCCTAATTTGAACAAGTAACCACTTGTAGATTTGTGTGTGTTGAGGTCACCCACCCAATCAGAGTCCAGATAACCCAAGAGGTTTAAGTCATCAATTGCTGACAACTTTAAACTCAAATATTTTGTGTCTTTGAGATACCTCATAACTTTTTTTTATTGAATTCCAGTCCCTTTGATTGGTTTATTTACATGCCTGCAGAAAAATGACACGGCTGCTGCAATGTCTGGACTTGTAGTGATTGCAGTGTACAGAGGTGCCCCCACTGCTTGTCTGTACTGCTCATTAGGTGGTAGAAGATCTTCCTCTCCTTCCAACTTTGGATAAGATATGTCCATGGGCATGCTCACCCCTTTAGCCTCAGCCATGTTGAACTGTTGAAGAATGTAATCAATTTTTCACTCTGGTTCAACAGAAAACTGCCATCCTCTTCACGCAGTATGTTAATTCCTAGGTAGTATGTCACCTCACCAAGATCTTTAATCTCAAAGTGTTGATTGAGTACTGTTATTAACTTTGCAGTTTCATCATTCCTATAGTAAGCAATAATCAAGTCATCCACATAGACTAACAGATACATCCATTTAGCATCTATACATTTGGTGTATAGGCATTGATCGGCTTCGCTTCACGTGAATCCTTTGTCTAGCAGAACTCTGTTTACTTTTGAGTTCTATGCTTGAGCTGCTTGTTTAAGACCATACAGAGATTTTTGCAATTTGCAAACAATATGCTCTTCTCCAATTTTTACATATCCTTCTGGCTGTGACACATATATTTCCTCTTCTATATCTCCATTAAGAAAAGCTGCCTTGATATTGTAATATTTCACAATCATTTTCTGTAAAGCCGCCACTGTCATTGGTGTTCTGAAAGTACCTTGTTTGGCACCTGGAGCAAAAGTAGCATCATAGTCTTCATCAAATTTTTTTTGAGTATCCTTTTGCAACTAGCCTTGCCTTGTACTTAAAGATTTTCCCTTCAGAGTCACATTTTAGCTTTAAAAACCCATTCACATCAGATTATGTTTACCTCGAGGTAGCTCTGAAAATGTCCATGTCTGGAGTTCACTGAGTGATGTCATCTCTTCATCAGCAGCTCTAATCCATATTTGCTTCTCATGTGGTGGTAGTTTTTTCATCTCTTCCTGTGTACCCAGCGCAGCCTGAAATTCTGTGTGAGCCATATAAGACAAGTGTTTAGGTGGAATACCTTTATTGCTTCTTGTTGATTTTCTGACTGACGTCATTTGTGGTTCAGCATCTTCTTTATCAGTTTTTCAGTTGTCTGCAATAATTTCTATTTCTGTGTAGCTTTTTTCTTGTTACACAGCTGTAGATTTTTCCTCAGGCTGTGCAGTTTGTGTCAGTTCCTAAAGTTTTGAACATACAGAACTTTTATCAGCAATCGCACTTCTGCTGATTGCTACCTTGTTTGTGTCTGCATGTAGAAATCTGTATCCATTTTGAGACTCACTGTAACCAACAAGTTAACCTTCCTTTGCACATGGATCCCATTTTGTACGTTTTTCATTTGGAATGTACACACAGGTTTTATTTCCAAATATTTTCATGTGTCTCAAATCTGGTTTCTTTCTGTTCCACAGTTCATATGCAGTTTTCTCTGTTGTTTTTACTGGCAAGTGATTTTGGAGATAGCATACAGCCATGATAGCCTTTCCCCAGTATGTGGTTGGCATATCAGCATCAAAAAGCATGCTCCTTCCACTCTCACAGAGAGTCCAATTCGGTCTATCTGCAAGCCGATTTCACTATGTTGTCTTAGTTTGTAAGCTTGTTTACTGACAATAGGGTACTTTCAAGATCAGTCACATACAGAACATTTTTCATGTGTATCTTTCTGGTGATATCCTTAAAAATAGGACAGTAAATAAAACCATCTCCGATTCCTTCTGAATTTATTATCTCCCCATTAGCTGTGGTGATTTTTTTCTGTTTTGCTTTGATCGCGTTGAGTGAAGAAATTGTTGTCATTGGTCATGTGACTTGTAGGGCCTAAGTCAACACACCATGCCTGCACAGATGAGGCACCACGTTTGGACTCAAATGCATACTCAGTGTCTGAAGTGACATCTGCTTCTTCCTTGACATTCTTAGCTTGTTGTGATTTAGCTGTCTTTACATTCTACCGTTACAGATGCTGCAATCTGGCTTTAAGTATCTTGTTTTTCACACACAAAGCATTTACGTGTTTCTAGCTGCATATTACTGTTTTTATTTCTATTTTTCATCTCTGTACTGGACATTACTTTCACTGTTTATGCATTCTGTCTTGTGCTTGTATTCATCCACAAGCCTTTAACATACTCTTAATGTCAGTTCATCATCTGGATGTAAATCAAGTGCTGTAACAAGTGACGCATAACTTTCAGGTAGACCACTAAGTAAAAGTGCTATAATGTGAAAGCCTTTTATATCCTCCCCAATACCTGTCAGCCTTTCAACCATTTCTAAGGTATGCCTTTATAAATATAATCCTGCATATCTTGGTCTTTCATCTGCTTGGTCTGATATAGTTTTCCAATTAAACAAAATGTATTGCTGAGATTAGCTCTTTCATGTACTTTTGGCAGTTCCTCCGACATTTCTTTAGCGGTTTCACAGTTGCACATATGTATACTTTGATCATCATCTATGCAAACGGAGATCGTGCTCTGAGCTTTTTGATCCTTTTCTATCCACTCGTCTGTGGGTTCTGCCAGTCTGACTTCATTTCCACATTTCCACGTACCTTTTCTTATTAGAAACATCCTCATCTTGAATTTCAAGACTGATGGTTTGGTTGAAAGCATTGCTGAAGACGTGGCGGTAGCCATCTTTGCCATTTTTCTCCTTACTTTATCTCTCACTGTATCTTGCACTTACTTGCTGTAGCTGATAATATCTTGGTGCCAGGGTGTCTAGGTGTCTGGGCCCATACCCTGTCTGAAACTTCTGGGCACAGCAAATAGATGTTTACAGCCTGATTGCAATCTAAACCGAGGTATGTTTATTTATTTATTTATTTTATTTATTTTTAATGCCATGAAACACACTGCACAAGGAACAGGAAATTGCATCAAGCATATTTCCATGACACTCCACCAGAAAACACTGCCATCCTGTGGCTAAACATATTATTACACATAACTGAAATATATTATACACACAGTTTACTATCAAAACGTTGAAAATAAAAAAAAAAAAATCTACTTACTCGATCAAACTGACATTCCGAATTTGGCAATGTCACTTGTACAGGATGTCTCAAATCACCACCTCGACCTCCGTATTCAACCAAATTTGGAATGTCAGGAGGTGACATCAGACCCTCAGGCATTTATGCTGCCATACGACTTGTACTTCTACAACTCAAATGTGTTCAGTTTTGTAGGGGAGCAAGCCCCCCTGGACACCTCATGTGGGGGGGTGCAGACACCCCCTGTAAATTATATATTCCAGCTCCGAGATCGCACTACAGTGAGAAAAAGGATACATTTCCTGATCCCTACTGTAATGCGATCTGTTATCAGGACATTGAATGCACATTAGCGAATGCACACTATCATTCGCTAATGCGCATTCTAAAATTTTCAGAATTGCATTACAGAAACTGGAAAAGATGCATTCATCCATTCCAGTTTCACATAAGTGTCATTCCACATTTTGATAGTAAACCATATACTCACATAGTAGTTGCTGATATATATATATATATATATATATATATATATATATATATATATATATATAGATGTCTAACAATTATGACAAAGTACACTTTTCTTCTGATTTCTGTACCCACCCAGTAACAGGGTAATGGAATGATCACTCACTTATAAGCCATCTCTTTTTCCAGTTATTAAAGAAAGGTGAGATGGATCTAATAGTGAACATTTGTAGATGTATGACCATATGCTGCTTTTTACTTTCACCAATATATGAGAAATGAACTTGCTCTCCAAAACATTATTGTCCCGGAGACTTGGTTTATCATTAGTTTTTTTATTATACACTTTATTCTTCTCATCTGATTTGTCACTATTAATGAAAATCAGGACTTTAATGGCATGCCATCCATGCTGTAATCATTCTACATAATTAATCTGACTTCCTAGTGACTCCAGAGGTGATAGAAGTAGAAAATCATTAGTCCCAAATTAAGCAAATTTGGGTAAACCTATTGTAGGCACCCCAGGGCTGTTGGATGCTGTGACACTAGAGGGCACCAAAGAGTTCACACTGTGCACCATACGCACTGCTTCCTACTTCAAAAGGAGTCTGAGACTATTATACCAGCAGATAGAATATGTAACATCTATAAAACATGGGCATGGCTTAAAAGGCCAATTTCTTTAAATGTTTTGCCTCCTTATGCCTCCTACTGCTGACCATCAAGTCTTTTAACAGGGTTGGCCTTTCAGGACCACTAGCCAATTGCATCCCATTTGACTGGCAACCCACTTCATCCCACTGGAAGGACCCACTCTCTGCAGACAAAGTTAGCTTCACAGCAGTGTATGCCTCGGCCAGATAGTCATCGTGGCTGGTCATCATTCAGGCAGCCACAAAATGTGTTTGAGTCTTTCCAATCCCCACTCTTCCTATGAATTCACTTTTTCAGGAAGTCCTGCATAGCGCCAGTGTAGCCTCATCTCAATAGCTACTTGGTTTGGCCTCATCATCCAGCCCCAAAAACAAGACAGTCTGCATTTTTAAGGATGACCCTTTCATTGCCCTCAAGCCAGGGCTACACAACCATGCCCAACCACTCTGTGGCTATCAGAAGCCTTGGTTTTCATATTTGTGAGGGGACAGATTTTGTAATCAAGCTAACTCTGCCCCCCCCCCCCCATAGCTGATGTGGACATTTATGTCATCAGCATGCACATGCTCTCAACATACACCAAAGAAGGCTACCATATAGTGGTTTGCTTACACCAAGCCTACACCCTACGTTTACTGCTTTCTGATGACTTCAAGCCTCCACTTACTGATGGCAAAAGGTAGTAGACTGAAGCTTCACCACTTCTCCACAGTGGTGAAGTGGTATAAGCCATTCTGCCATTTTTTTTTAATCGTCCAGGTCTGGTAACTGAACCCTGTCATCTAGGCTGTTTCATCCCTTTGCTCACAGAAATGATGGTGTTAAAGATCTAAAGCTAGAAAATTGTCAGGGTATAAGAGATTGCATGTGTTGTCTGGCAGTTAGTGGAGAAGATTAAGGCTATCAGCAGTTACTAAGTAGTTTACTTAAAAAAAGTACTTTACAAAAGTTTACTTAAAGAAAAAAGTAGCGCCCTGTGTGGCAGTGGCTGCTTCAGATCCCATCAGAAAAGTGCATTATCTGTCTTGTTTTTCACCAGGAACTTCAAGAAAATCAGTACAGAGGCAGGAAATTAAGGTATAGTAAGCTACAATGCAGCAAATCTGCTGCAAATTGGATATACTTTCTAGCTGTGCTGTCAGTATGGTGAGCTACTAGTAGAGAGGCCTGTAAGGCCAAACATACTACAGGAACTCCTAAAGTTGTGCATTTTGCTAGAACATGGTCAGAAATGTAAACATCTGGCTAATTGTATGTTTATCGCTCCTGGCAAACTCTTAAAAAGGAAAAGATATGCAAGATCGAGAAAAAGACAAACCAGAGGTGGAATTACTAACAGATTAAAAGCTATTATACCATGATCCCCCCAAAACGTGCACGCTGATTGGCCAGCGTGCCCATTGTAAATCGAGTTATACTAATGGAAAAAGGTCCGGTCGCCCGTAAAATGCTTTCTTAAACACAGGAAACTAAAAGTTAACAAAAGCAATGACTTAGTTTGTCTCCACATCACTTGAAAGTGTTTCTGTCTTTTTAAATTGCATAGTCATCCATTTTTAATTAATTTGTTTTCTAATTAATTAACTTCAATTAATTTCTATGGTGATGTTTTACCTATTTAAACTTTGTACTGTTTTGTATGCATCATTCTGATGAAGTCTTTGGACGAAAGCGGATAATAAAGCAGTGTACGCTATTTCTTTGGAGTTCTTTTTCAGTTGCTTTTTGCCTTGGTTTGGATTTATTGGTTTTGTTTCTGGACTTTGTTACTGGTTTTTGTGAGTTCCATGGCTGAGGCGGCTGAAGATCCACTTTTAAATCTTAGTATTCACCCCACGCCCTCCTCTGAGGCTGTCAATTTGAGCACCTTACTCATAGCTGCTTTAACGGACATAAAAAGCTCTTTACAAGTTCTTATCACCAAGGCTAATGCAGCGGAATCTACCACTAAAGCATCCAGTCCTGTCGGTTCTTTTCATGAACTCGACACTGTTATTTGTTTAGACAATCCACCTCCAGCGGTGAAAGATTTGGGTTCTACTAGACAACGCATTATTGGTCGGGCGACTTTGAGTCAATTTTTCGACCGTGCTGAAAACCCGTTTGGTTCTTTTGGTAATTTCGAAGGACCAAATAAGTTACCACAACATCATGATTTTAAGGACAAGCGTGAGCAGTTATGTAAACTGCTAAAAAGGTACAACTCTATTCATTTAGAAAACTGTTATTTTTCACGGTGCCTTGAGTTAAATATAGTTCCGAAGGGGTTGCGTTTTTTTAAATGCCCCAACGGAGTTCAATCTGGAGATTCGTTTTTCAACACCTTAACCGGCTTTTTCAACGACACTGGTTTACACTTTTTGAGACTCCTCATTGACAATAATCTGGGCAAACTGGAGGTATTAAAAAAGGAAATTATCAACTTAGAGTTATTTTTTAAGCAAATTTTGGATGATAGTAGCTTTGGTGAGTTTTTTGATACTATCATTCAGGAACTTGAACAAACCTCGGCAGATAACATCAATAGAAAACATAACAAACTGTTAAGGGACATTAACGCTTATGAGAATGAGTCTGCTTATTTAAATTTTGTAACCTCTAACAAAACTAATGGAGGTTATAATACGGTCAATCAAGCTGTCTTTAATTCCACCACCAATTTGGTTAGTAAAATGTCATCGGTTGGTGGTTTTAAACAAAAAGTTAGTCCTGTTGTGTATACTACGGGTTTGGCAGCAGCAAAAGAACCTGATTCTGTTTCTTTGGGGGGCAATAATAACAACAAAAAAACGCCCAATAGTTGTGGTGAAGGTGTTTCTCTTGTTCTGGACTCAGATATTACACCAACAACGGACAGTAATTTTGTGACCGCCATTGACAACAATTCGGTTGTTAAACCTAAACATGCTTCTAACCAGGGTTCCACATCAGGTCATGTTGTGGTTCCTTCTTCTTCTTCCAACAAGAAACATCAAGTTTCAACAAAAACAGTCCTGACCAGAAGCCGAACTTTTCTGAGTTCGCAATCTTCGGGGGAAGAAACTTAGAACTTGGACATGACTATTTTAGTGTGATTAATTTGACTGACTGTTTTTTCATGTGACGAAATGAATGTTTTGAAACTTGGGCTTAATTTTGTGCCACATTTTAGAGCTAATTATGTTAGAACGGTCATTGACATCAAGCAGTACGTTAGGAAACTTAATTTACATTACTTATTACATGATGTCACTACTTCTAATCAAGTTTTCATTAAGCCATCTGTATTTTGTCCTAAATTACAGCATACCATGAGAATTTTTTAAGAAAATTGTTTACAGGATGTAGATTTTATGTTACATAACACCTTTAACTATGATCAAAATCTTTCCAGTTCTGAAAGCAAAGCTTTGAAAAGTTTACAGTCTATGGGAAATAGTTTGAGGTTCATGAAGAGTGACAAAGGTAATAATATTGTTATCATGAAAAAGGATTCCTATATTGAAGGAATATTGAAGCTTTTGAACAATACTGATGAATATGAGATTATCTCACTTTCTGATATTCATAAACGCCAACGTTCTATACATTCATATTTATATGAAGCACTCATGGAGGGGGACATTAGTCATGAGCTATACGAATTTTGTGTCATTGAAGAGCCACATATTGGGGTTTTCTTTGGAATTCCCAAAACTCATAAATCTCTTGAAAATCCACCCTTCAGACCTATTGTTTCGTCACCTCATTCTATCACTGAAGGGTTGGCATTAGTTATTAATGCTCTTTTGGGTCCGATTATTACCCATGAATCTTCATTTATTTGTGATTCCTGGCACTTTTTAACAAAGGTCAATCATTTTGTTTCATCACATGGTTTTGATCCTCATAGGTACATCATGCTAACTGTGGATGTGGTGTCATTATACACCTGTATTCCTCAAGATGAGGGTATAGAAGCTGTGCGGAATTTTTTATCAAACTTTTATTCAGGTTTTTCTCACAGCACTATTTCCTTGATTTGTAGATTTTTGGAGATTATATTAGAGAATAATTTTTTTCTCTTTGAACAAGTTTATTACCGACAGAAAAGGGGTGTAGCTATGGGGTCTTCGGCTGCCCCTGCCTATGCCAATGCTGTTATGGCACTGTGGAAACGTCAATTTATTCCATTTTTAGTTCAAAAATATCACATTTTGTTTTATTGTCGTTTTATTGATGATTTGTTTTTTATTTTAGATGACAGGGAGGCGATTATTGACACCTTCCTTACTGACATTAATTCTTTTTCTTCATATTTAAAGTTTGTCATTGGTGGCCATGGAATTAATATTAATTTTTTAGATGTGAATCTTAGATGGGATTTTGAGGAAAAGGGGATGCATAGTCGTATTTACAGAAAAAAGACTTTTAATAATGGGTATCTCCATTATAAAAGTGGGCACCCAAAACATGTCATCTCCAATATCCCAAAAGGACAGTTCATCAGGGCAAGCTGTATGACATCTAAAGACTCTGATGTCTTTCAAAAGTTTTGTTTTATCATTTCTTTGTTTTTTAATAGGGGCTAGCCAAAATTAGATTTAATCCAAATAGCCACTGACATTTACAATAAACGGACCAGTCTTTATTTACCGTTATTAAGTTTAAATTTGGACAATTTTATTTTAAAGGACACCAACAAAAGGGATACACTGAATTCAAATATAGTGTGTTCACTAGAGATGAACTCTGATTGTCAGCGCATTCAGAGCATTATACTAAAGAATTGGAGAGTTATTAAGGGGAACGCTGAGATGCATGATGTATTGGGAGACAAACCTTTGTTTGTTCAAAGGAATGAGTTTAATTTAAAAAAGATTTTAGAAAGACATGATAACACTCTGCGTGGAGTTGTAACTAGTAAAAGGGGTATGAATTGTTGTCATGATTGTAATATGTGTAGGTACATTTCAACTGGACCATATATTTCAGTGGCCACTTTTAATAGAACTTTCTCTGTCCCTGGTTTTGTGAACTGACGTTCCTCAGGTGTTGTTTACATTGCTTTATGTTCATCATGCACCGCATTTTATGTTGGTATGACCACCAGGCAGTTAAGAACCCGCATTAGGGAACATTTATACTGTATTAAAACAAAAGATGACAAAAATGCTCTTTTTAAACATAGTTTAGAGTGTCATTCCTTTAAAAAGTTTTTATTTTCAGTACTTGAAATTTGTTACAAAGACATGAGGGAGGGGGGTTTTAAGAATTATTTACTCCAAAGGGAGACTTATTGGCAAATCAGACTGAGATCTGACTGCCCTCCTGGCCCCAACGAGGCAATTAACGTAAAATGCTTTCTTAAACACAGGAAACTAAAAGTTAACAAAAGCAATGACTTAGTTTGTCTCCACATCACTTGAAAGTGTTTCTGTCTTTTTAAATTGCATAGTCATCCATTTTTAATTAATTTGTTTTGTAATTAATTAACTTCAATTAATTTCTATGGTGATGTTTTACCTATTTAAACTTTGTACTGTTTTGTATGCATCATTCTGATGAAGTCTTTGGACGAAAGCGGATAATAAAGCAGTGTACGCTATTTCTTTGGAGTTCTTTTTCAGTTAAATGTGGCTAAGTCAATGTATCAATAACAGCACAGTAAATGTAGAGGGAATGACTTTATTCAGAGCTGATAGAATTCGATTCTTCTTCTGTATATATGTGAACAAGAGTTGGCGTAGCAATTGTGAAGTGATTACCTCTTTCTGCCTGGAGAATATTGAATTCCTGTCTTTAAAATGCAGACCATACTATCTGCCTAGAAAGTTTAATGGAGTATGCATTATGGCAGTCTACATCCCACCCAGGGCAAGCACCACTGAAGCACCGTCTACTCTGTATCAGTCCACAAGTGATCTCCAAAACAGGAACCCAGAGTTTGCACAGGTAATTGCAAGTGACTTTAACCAGACCAAACTAAAGTCGGTACTACCCCACTACCATCAGCATGTGAATTTTGCCACAAGGGCAGTAAATCCACTGTATAAGATATACACCAACATTAAGCAGGCGTATAAGGCAGCACCTTACCCACATCTTGGAAAGTCAGATCATCTTGTCATCAAGCTGGTTCCTGCATATAAGCCACTGCTAAAATCTGGCAAACCAACAAGGAAACAAGTAAGGCTGTGACCTCAGGGAGCAATCTCAGCACTGCAGGACTGCTTCGAGTGTACGGACTGGTCACTGTTTAAGGATGCAGCCTTGTCAAACAAACTGACCTGGAAGCATATACAGAGTTGATTATTGCTTACGTCTTAAAATGTGCAGATGACGTAACTACCACCAAGTGCATCAACATATGCGTGAACCAACATCCATGTTTACCCATTAGGGTGTATGACCTCATAAAAGCATGACATGCAGAGTATTCAGATCATAGGATAAGGAAGCCCTAAAGATAGACAGAAGCAAACTGAGCACAGGTGTAAAAGAAGCAAAGCGAACATGCGGCAGAAAGCTCCAGGGTCACTTCAATGATCAAAATGATTCAGATGTCTATGGAAGGGCATACAAACCATAACCGACTGCAAACCTGCATCAGCCTCTTGTGATGACAGTACTGTATTCCTGAATGAGCTGAATAACTTCTTCAGCAGGTTTGACGTGGATAACAAAATGGTGGCAAACAAAGTCCGTGTTGGTAAGGATGAAGTAGTGCTGCACCAAAACACAATAGATGTCCTAAGAACCTTGAGACGTGTCAACCCAAGAAAAGCAGCTGGCCCCAATAACATCAAGGGCAGGGTAATGAAAGACTGCATGTCAGAATTAGCATCAGTGCTCACGGACATTTTCAACACTTCACTGCAACTAGCCAGTGTACTGAGGTGCTGCAAGAAGATGACTATAGGAAACCACAGCCAAGAAGTCTAAACGACTACTGGCCAGTTGATCTGACTTCAACAGAAAGGCTGATTAAAAACCATATAACCTCAAACATACCAGCAACTTTGGACACACTGCAGTTTGGATGTAGGCTGAACTGCTGCACAGCAGATGCCATATCTCTAGCATTCCATGAAACCGTGACCCAATTGGAAGGTAAGCACTGCTATGGCAGAATGCTATTCATTGACTTCAGGTCTGCCTTCGACACTGCCATCCCTCAGAATCTAGTAAAGAAACTAGTACAGCTGGGCATCAACACCCCATTATGCAACTGGATCCTATGTTTTCTCACAGACAGACCTTAAAAGGTTTGTGTGGGCAACAACAGTTCTGGAAGCATAATTCTGAACACAGGGGTACCGCAAGGATGTGTCTTGAGTCCCATATTATTCACCTTGCTGACACATGACTGCATGGCCAGACAGAAGTCCAACAAAATCAACAAATTTCAGATGGCATCACGGTCATAGATCTGGTCAGGAATGGAGATGAAACAG
Source organism: Protopterus annectens (assembly GCF_019279795.1). Classification (NCBI taxonomy): domain Eukaryota; kingdom Metazoa; phylum Chordata; order Ceratodontiformes; family Protopteridae; genus Protopterus; species Protopterus annectens. The sequence goes on along the minus strand of NC_056735.1, from coordinate 23,764,802 downwards.
CCTACAGAAGCAAGGTGGAGCAACTAGTAGGATGGTATGATAGCAAGAACTTAGCATTGAATGTCAGCAAAACCAAAGAACTGATTGTGGACTTCAGACAGTGTCAAGAAGCACATAAAACAATAAAGATAAAGGAATGTCAGTGGAGAGGGTCAAGAACATGAAATTTCTGGGAATACACATTTCAGAGGACTTGTCCTAGGCAGAGCACACCAATTACAATGTGAAAAAAGTGCAGCAATGGTTGTACTTCTTAAATGAAACTGAGAAAAGCAAACTTGTTGCAGTCCATCCTCCAAGCATCCATAGGGGCACCATCAAGAGCATCCTAGCCAACAACATCATAGTCTGGTATGGAAATTGTAATGCCTCTGTCTGTAGGGCTCTCAGTCAAATTGTAGGGGCAGCAGAGAAAATCATTGATTCTTCACTTATACCCTAGGAAAACTTGCATGAGACTTGCTGCATAGAAAGAGCCAGAAAGATAATCAATGACCTTACCCATCCTGCAAATGGCATGTTCTTCCACCTCTCCTCGGGTGGAAGATACAGAAGCATGCACTGCAAGACTTCTAGGATGAATAACAGTTTTTTTCCCTTATCCGTTAGATTGTTGAACTCTGTTGACAGGCGAACCAGAAGAAAGTCAGCTCTTTCACCCCCCCCCCCAACAAAAAAAAAATCACCTAGGCATGTATATATCTGATCAGGAACAGTGCACATTACAGGCTCACCACATTTTACAGATTTTTATCTGCACCCTTATATGAGAAATTCAAGAGAGTGCAATATACACTGTGCAATATCTATATGTTGTTCTATCTATTTCTATGTTATGTTTTTGTGAAGTCAGATTACTTTTTTCACTAAAATATTTTCTGTATGCATGTCCTTGCCACTGGGAACAAAGCAATGAAATTTTGTTCAGCTACACTGTGGTGTAGATTTGAATGACAATAATGTTTACTTTGACTTTGACTTACTGTACTCCAGGGTTTGATTCCCCAGCCTCCATTTGCCTACTGCATAACTCTGAGAAAGTCATTTAATAAGATGGTGCTCTTGGATCACCTCAGAAAAGGGATATGTGTCCAGTGGATTTACTTGGTTAACAAATTAAAAAAAGAACACCTAACAGCTCAAAATAAAATACTTACACGCTTCATTTTCCTACACTGAATAAAGGTAATATTTGCTCAGTAAATGTGACTCCACCTGTCTTGAAGTCAACATGCTTCACATATGTCAAAATATAAACACTACAGTAATTTTGGGAAACATGAAATAATTCCCTGTATGGGTTCTGTAACAAAATCCATGAAGGCAACCCACTGACTTGCAAGGTTTGATTTTATTGCAAAGTTTTAGGTGCAAGGTTAAAATTTACTTGTTACCCTGCTTGGAGAAGAGCAACAGACACAAGAACATCCTGAAGTGTAAAGGAACAGCATATCCCTTAAAAACAGAAGCCATTTCTGTGCTCTAAATAATAATAAAACCATACTTTTATGAAGGTAAATACAGAAGTGGTTGTGTAGCTCGAATTATTGAGAGAAGATAAAATCCAGAGACTTGATGGTATTCCCTGAAAAGTCCTAAATAAACTGACAGGTGCATTTGTGGAAACCCTCACTGCAATCTACACCATATCCCTGGAAACACTAATGATCCTGAGGGCCTAAAATCTGCTGCTAATGCACAAATGCATAACAGTGGAAACCAATAAATGAGCTAGAATGTTATAGCTTAGTGAGCAAAACCATTATTCTGGGTAAAATTTTGGAGAAGATACTCAGAGAAAGGTTGATGTACCTTCTAGGGAAGAATGTCCTAGTTGATGGTAATCAGCATACATCCATTGTGAGAATAATGTTTCAATTAATCTAATCCAGGTATATGGTTAGGTGATTATAAGGAAGTTGAACAAGGTGAACTGAAGACATTTTGAACACTGCATATTTTGGAAAAATCTGATATGGTTTACCACTGACATTTAACCAAACCAAAGGAGATGAGCGAGAACAAAGATGCTACAATAGGTGAGTAAATGCCTACATGGAGTGGGGTGAAGGTGGGGGTAATGGACAACTGCCAACAGACAGAAAAATGTGAATTAGGGTTCACAAGAGGCAGGTATTGAGCTTAATATTTTGTGCTATGAATGTGTCATATAAAAAGGTGAAAGTAGTGGTAAATGAAGGCAGTATATCTTAAAAAAGATGTGGAAATTCAGGAAGGAATAGACAAAACTATGCCTGCTGGGATTCAAGCCAAAGTAATACAAAGTGATGCATTCTAGATATAAAAGGCTTAGAGTAAGGCAGATAACAGGGTAAATACTTCTGCAATATATAGACATGGAGAAGTACTGGGGGGGGGGGGGGGGGGGCAACTATATCAGCCAAAATAAATCTCTATATGGAGTAGGAAAAGGCAGTTGCAAGGTCCAACAAAATACTTTTCTTTCTCTTTCCATTGTCCTTCATAGTACTGGTGCACCATAGTACCTGTTCATGCCAGATCTACCAGCTGCCTTCCTTGCTCCCCCCAGGCTTAATCCAGTATTGTTGGGGCTGGTCATGGAACTAGGCATCCAGAGAATTGACACATCTGAACATCCATTCTGGTGTAAGGTGTCTTTTTGCTTATGATCTACCCCCCCCTCCATCTGTGGACCCTGTTAGTAAGCCTGTGGGACAGGCATCCAGAGGAGATCTGCAGTGTATCATCCTACCTCCACAGCAACTCAGCATTGTCTCCACCCAATATCCCTCTGTAGGCACACCTACCAGTGTGCCATTCCCAGCCTCTACCAGGGATCAATATAATAAACAGGTAATGCCATCCCTTCCTGCCACTTTGTCAGTACCTCCAGGCACTAAACAAACCCTGGCCATTGATGAGGGAAAGGCAGTCCATACAGCCTACCTTGACCTTGCAAAGGCTTTCGACACAATACCCCACTCGGGTATTGTAGAAAAACTTACCAGCTTAAATGTAAACCCATATGTCACAAGATGGGTTGCAAACTGGCTTAAGGACAGAACCCACAGGGTTAGAGTTGCTGGCGCTGTGTCAGACTCCAAGCCGGTCACAAGTGGTGTCCCACAGGGCTCGGTCCTTGGCCCCCTATTGTTTGGCATCTACTTCTCAGAAGTACAGGCCAACATGGGAGGACTTTATTGACAAAGTTTGCAGATGACTGCAAACTGGGCGCCATAGTGGAAAGTGCATCGGACACTGATATCCTTCAGAAGGGACTCACAGAAACAGATAGCTGGTGCCAGAGCCATGGCCTGAAGTTAAACGCCAAAAAATGTATAGTCATACCCTTCGGGAAAACAAGGTAACCCCAAGCTACCATATAGGTGGCAATCCACTAAGCACAGAAGAGGTTATCAGGGACCTGGGGACCCAGGTTGACAGTGGCCTTTCTTTTGACACTCACATTGCTAAAGTGGTTAGAAAGACCTTCTACATTGCCCACCTGATCATGAAGGGATTCACATCCAGATCTAGTGAGGTCATTGTTCCCTGTACTCTTCACTTATCAGACCAATGATCGAGTAGAATGCCCCATTCGGGATGTATCTCACCCGACATCTGCAGCAATTGGAGAGACCCCAAAAGTTCCTCACCAAAAGGATAAAGGGACTCCAAAATCTGTCATATGCTGCCAGATTGAAGAAACTCCAGCTCTATTCAGTCGCATACCGCCTGCTCAGAGGTGACCTGTGCCTGACATACAAGGCCATGTCCAACCCGGAATTAATGGACATGCTCCACCTCAAAAAATCCAAATCCACCAAAACCACTAGAGCAAGCGACTTAAACCTTAGCACGGATATAAATAGGACGTGCTGGAGGGATAGATTTATCACTCAGAGACTCCCTATGCTGTGGAATAAAATCCCGGTCCATGTGAGGCAGAGCACCTCGCTGACTCTGTTCAAGAGAAATCTAGACCTGTGGATGGGAGATCGTAGGTTTACCCCGGGAATCATCTCTGGGTCACTGCTGGACAGAGGCACAACAAACTAATGGGCACAGTATTTTTTCATATAAGGGGTGGCGTAAGCCACAATAATTTGGGCTAGGCTTATAAATGCCTTAGGGCAGATAGCCTAGTATAAACCTATGAACCTATGAACCTATGAACCTATGGTCACCTGGGTCATAGTCAGGGCTTTATCTTTCTATGCCACCAAAGTAGCAGGTTCTACAAAATACTGAGTGCATAACTGCGAGGGTGAACAAAAGGGAGACTCACTGTCACTGAAGAGAGTGGGAGTCCCACTCCATCTGGTTTACAGGGAAAATGAAGCTGGGCTGTTGGAAAGGAGTCAATGGACTTGGTTCCTCTCAAATTAGCTAAGGTATGATCCCAGTTATTCTCATTAGGAGTGATATATAGTTATAGACCATGGAATGGGTAAGGCCACTCTACAGTGGTTTTACTCGACAGAGGCACTGGGAACTAACATCGGGTGGCACGATGCCAGGGCACTTCTATGGGCTAAACTTGTAAAGGTTCCAGGGCCATCAGAGTAGTACACCCCTATGAATCTATGAACAACAAATGGGATAGGTTTATTGAAGTACCAAAAGGTAAATTGGCAAGGCGTAAACAGGCCATCAAGAGCAGCTATCCTAGTACTTACCAATGAATCTATAAATGTACAGAAAACAATACCTGCTAAATGAACAGCAGGACTAGAGTAGCATTAAAGAGGAAATAGCAGTGACAGAGGTTTGTTAAGAATTTCACTATCCTGAGAATAAGATAAAATCATATTAGTTGTTCAGAAGTCCTCACATCGGCAGAATCTATCAAATATTATTGAAATGCAAAGATTTTAAACAGGACACAAAATCGGTTGCTTATTTTTCTGAATAAGCTAATAGACTAAACTGCAGTAGCAGGAATGGGAGAGTTCATTACCTTCATCTGGCATGAAAAAAAATTACACTTGTCATTACAAACAGTACTTCAACATGCATTTCTTTTATTCAGAAACTATTGCTTATTCAGCGATTCATTCATAGAGGTTACAAGGCAAAGTCAGACCTTGGACCACAATTGCCTTACCAGTACCCACCTTCATAGGGTACCTGAACCTCCTGCCTTCAAGAAGGGCAAACAATGTTAAGCCTGGAATGAATTTTTGGATACCTATCCAACTGGCAAAGTTTGCCTTAAAGAAGATAAAGAGTATCTCAGACTTCCATTAAGAATGCCATATTATCAATGATAGGTCATAATCAAACTTATGAACATTTCAAGCTGGCCAGTATGAAAGAAGAGAAATTTTGCATTGAGGAAATACTTCTGATAAAATGAAGGAACGTAATCATATAATTCTACTCAGGTGCAGGTCTGCATCAACACTGAAGCCGTATCAGATGGACAGGATGCAATAATATAAGAAATTGCAGAGTCAGTTTATATTAAACTTATAGACATTATGGAACATTTCAAACCCTATTCTGTCAAATGTCAGAAATAATAGACATGCCACAATAAGTTTGGTATAAGTCTAAGTAGGACAGTTTTATAGAGTCTTTTTCTTCACTACAAACTCCTAAAAAAATAGGCATTTTAATAGGATCTCAGTGTTTAACACAAAAATGTATCTATGAGGAACTCAAAGACATTATATGTTCATGACACAGGTTTATGTACTCCTTATGGGCTTTAAGCCACACATGAATTTATACAGCTTTAAAACTATAGCAACTGAAGGTCACTCCTTTGTCCATGCTAAATACTGTCTGCACCGATAATGGACGGCAGTAACATGGTAGGAAGAAAGGGAGGAAAAAGAATGAAAGTCAGTGTGCATGGAGCACAGAGGGAAGTTCACACCTGATCAAAAGGAAAAAGGTACACAGCATAATGTGTAGGATGAAAGGGAATGAGGTATTGCTGCAGGAGGTCAAATTAAAGGTAAGTGATGCAGAGAAAATCATGAGCCCACAAAACCCCATGGAGGAAACAAACAAAGAGAAGGGGGTGGCAAGCCTTTTGCAGAAAAGGTTTACATATTGTGACTGAAAGGATGCAGAAAAGTGAGGAGGGGAGATGGATCATTTGGCAAGGAAAAATAAATGGAAGGAGATGTACAACAGGGAATCTGTATACCCAAAAATGATACAGAGGACTTTTGCAGCAGTTTTTTTTTTGAAGAATGGAATCAGATAAAAAGAGATGGAGAAGAAATCATTGGAGGGAACTTCAGTGTATTACTAGATCTGAAAATAGGCTGTTTGGTTCATAGGTTCATAGGTTCATACTAGGCTATCTGCCCTAGGGCATTTATAAGCCTAGCCAGAGTGAGTTTGGCTTTCGCCACCCATTTTAAATTAATTTTGCTATGCCCTTTTTCGAGGTTAGTATACTGTGCCTCTGTCTAACAGTGACACAGAAGTGATACCCGGGGTAAACCTACGATCTCCCATCCACTCATTAAGATTCCTCTTGAAGAAAGTCAATGAGGGTCTCTGCCTAACCTGGACTGAGATTTTATTCCAGAGTGAAGGGAGCCTCTGGGTTATGAATCTGTCCCTCCAGCATGTCCTATTTATTTCAGTGCTGAGGTTCAAGTCTCTTGAGCACATAGCTCGATGGGATTTGGATTTTCTGAGGTGCAGCATGTCCATTAATTACGGGTTGGATATAGCTTTATACGTCAGGCACAGATCGCCTCTGAGCAGGCGGTATGCCATCGAGTAGAGCTGGAGTTTCTTTAACTGGGCAGCATATGGCATCTGTTTGAGCCCTTTGATCCTCTTGGTGGGGTACTTTCGGGGTCTTTCCAGTTGCTGCAGGTGTCTGGTAAGGTACATCCCAAAAGGGGCATTGTACTCAATTATGGGCCTGATGAGGGATGAGTAAAGAGGCACGATGTCCTCCCCTGATCTAGATGTGAATCCCTTCATGATTAGGTGGGCTATATAAAATGTTTTTCTAACCACTTTGGCCACGTGGTTGTCAAATGAGAGATTGCTATCAACTTGGGTCCCCAGGTCCCTAATTACTTCTTCTGTATTTAATGGATTACCACCTATATGGTAATTTGTGGGCACTTTGTTTTTGCCAAAGGGGATGACTATACACTTTTTAGTGTTTAGCTTGAGGCCATGGCTCTGGCACAAGTTGTCTGTTTCTATGATGCCCTTTTGGAGGATGCTTGTGTCGGCTGGAGAGTCGATTATGGCACCTAGTTTGCAGTCATCTGCGAACTTGGTCAGCCACAGTCCTTCAGTGTTGGCCTGTACCAACGAGAAATATATACCGAACAAGAGAGGTCCCAGGACTGAGCCTTGTGGGATGCCACTTGTAACTGGTTTGGAGTCTGACATGGCTCCAGCAATTCTAACCATGTGGGTTCTGTCCTTGAGCCAGTTTGCAACCCATCTAGTGACATAGGGGTTTATATTTAAGCTGGTGAGCTTATCTATAATGCCCTTGTGAGGTATTGTATTGAAGGCTTTTGCGAGGTCCAGGTAGGCTGTGTGGACCACCTTCCCCTCGTCAATGGCCTTGGTGACTGTTTCAAAGAAATCAACCAGGTTTAAGAGGCAGGATCTGCCCTTAACAAAGCCAAACTGGGTAGGATCCAGTGTCTGTGGGTCTTCAATATCTTTATTTATGAGGTCCATGATGATCCTTTGCATAGCTTTGCAGACCAAGCTAGTCAGGCTTATGGGGCGATAGTTTCCAGGATCCATTGAGGCACCACCTTTGTGGAGAGGGACCACTGTTGCTGTACACCACTCTTTGGGTACATATCCTGTAGTAAGGCTGAGATTGAACAGTAGTTTTATGTTTGGGTTTAGCTCTTCTTGGAGTTCATGTAGGATGCAGCCCGGGACACCGTCTGATCCCATTGATGCTGTGTTTTTTGCTTTGGAGAGGGCGGCTCTTACCTGAACATCTGAAATGTCAGGGGGGCAGCACTCTGCTGGGATAGATATTTGCCCTTTTGGCAGAGAGGGGGGGGAGAAGTTTGCATTGAACCTGTCAGCTAGGATGTTGGCAATGTCTGTGGGTTCGGTGTATTTTTTGTCATTTTGGACTAATTCTGAGCATATCTGGGAATTCCCACCTGACATGTTTATGTTTCCTAACATAACTAAAGAAAGCCTTGTGATTATCCTTAGTGTCCTGTGCAATTTTTCTCTCGAAGCTGGCCTTAGACGATTTTATGAGTGCCCGTAGTTTTTTGCTAATACTGATCAGAGATGCCTTCCCTTTTTGGGATTTTGCTCTATCATGTAGTAGCTTCCTCCTTCTATTGTATAGTTTGTTTATGGATGGGGTCCACCAGACAGGACGTCTGCCTTTGGAGGATTGGGTCTTGGTTTTAATTGGGATTGCATGATCCATGCATTCCTGAAGGTGTTCATAGAATGTGTTTATAAAGGATTCAGCGGTCTGGGCTGTATTTTTCACAGGCCCGGGGGCTTTGAAGGATTCCACCTCAGTTTTGAGGAGTGTGAAATTTGCTTTAGAGAAGTTTTTCACTGTGGTTTTCTGGGCAGGGGGTGGGGGTTGGGGTGTGAATATCCAGTGAGATTAGCTTATGGTCTGATCTTACCAGTGAGTGATACACTTCTGGTCTGGAGCATAGAGCCCCCATGTTGGTGATGATCAGGTCCAGTATGTTTTCCCTTCTTGTGGGAGTGGTAACAAGTTGTTCCGTAGCATTTGAGGTTATAAATTCTAGTAACCTTTGGGCTAGGGTGTTGGAGCTAAAGTAATGTTCCCAGTCTATGTTTGGCAAAAGAAAGTACAGTATAAAGATGTAAAAAGACTTAGAAAGGAAAAAGGAAGAATTAGAATAGAAAGATATGTGGAGAGAAAGACACTCCTGAAAAGTGAAAATACACATTTACTACGAATGCTTGACTCAAACCAGTAGACCAAGCAAAGAGGAAACTCTAAAAAATGGTAGAGCAGACAGAAATATGGGAGAGATACATATCCAAACATGCAGCAGTAGGAATGACAAGAAGGGCAGAGAGAAAACGAGATGACAAGAAGGGCAGAGAGAAAACAAGGAGATGATAAGAAGGGCAGAGAGAAAACAAGGAGATGACAAGAAGGGCAGAGAGAAAACAAGGAGATGACAAGAAGGGCAGAGAGAAAACAAGGAGATGACAAGAAGGGCAGAGAGAAAACAAGGAGATGACAAGAAGGGCAGAGAGAAAACAAGGAGATGACAAGAAGGGCAGAGAGAAAACAAGGAGATGACAAGAAGGGCAAAGAGAGAGCAAGGAGATGACAAGAAGGGCAGAGAGAAAACAAGGAGATGACAAGAAGGGCAAAGAGAGAGCAAGGAGATGACAAGAAGGGCAAAGAGAGAACAAGGAGATGACAAGAAGGGCAGAGAGAGAGAGCAAGGAGATGACAAGAAGGGCAGAGAGAAAACAAGGAGATGACAAGAAGGGCAAAGAGAGAACAAGGAGATGACAAGAAGGGCAGAGAGAGAGAGCAAGGAGATGACAAGAAGGGCAGAGAGAAAACAAGGAGATGACAAGAAGGGCAAAGAGAGAACAAGGAGATGACAAGAAGGGCAGAGAGAGAGAACAAGGAGATGACAAGAAGGGCAGAGAAAGAACAAGGAGATGACAAGAAGGGCAAAGAGAGAACAAGGAGATGACAAGAAGGGCAGAGAGAAAACAAGGAGATGACAAGAAGGGCAAAGAGAGAACAAGGAGATGACAAGAAGGGCAAAGAGAGAACAAGGAGATGACAAGAAGGGCAGAGAGAGAACAAAAAGATGACAAGAAGGGCAGAGAGAAAACGAGATGACAAGAAGGGCAAAGAGAGAACAAGGAGATGACAAGAAGGGCAGAGAGAAAACAGGGAGATGACAAGAAGGGCAGAGAGAGAACAAGGAGATGACAAGAAGGGCAGAGAGAGACCAAGGAGATGACAAGAAGGGCAGAGAGAGACCAAGGAGATGACAAGAAGGGCAAAGAGAGAACAAGGAGATGACAAGAAGGGCAGAGAGAGAACAAGGAGATGACAAGAAGGGCAGAGAGAATGACAAGAAGGGCAGAGAGAAAACAAGGAGATGACAAGAAGGGCAAAGAGAGAACAAGGAGATGACAAGAAGGGCAGAGAGAGAAAACAAGGAGATGACAAGAAGGACAGAGAGAAAACAAGGAGATGACAAGAAGGGCAGAGAGAGAACAAGGAGATGACAAGAAGGGCAGAGGGAGAACAAGGAGATGACAAGAAGGGCAGAGAGAGAACAAGGGGATGACAAGAAGGGCAGAGAGAAAACAAGGAGATGACAAGAAGGGCAGAGGGAGAACAAGGAGATGACAAGAAGGGCAGAGAGAGAACAAGGAGATAACAAGAAGGGCAGAGAGAGAACAAGGAGATGAAAAGAAGTGCAGAGAGAGGACAAGGAGATGACAAGAAGGCAGAGAGAAAACAAGAAGAATACTTAGGACAGAGATGGGTAAGTTACAAGTGGAAAGATCAGGAAACAAAGCAACAATTACAACTACTGGTACATAAACAACACAGAAGAGCACTTGAGGTAAGACAGAGGTGGGGAAACACTGCTAGGATAGAAAGAAAGCAATAGTTAGGGTTAGTTCATGAGACAAGACAGGCAGAAAATGAGGCAAGATGAGAGTGAGGCAACAAAACTGGAAGGAGAACTGAGGACGACATAAAGGAAAACATGGAAAATAGTATAGCCAAAAAAGCACTAAGGATAGAGAAAACAGTAATAAAAATTGAACAAAACAGAAAAATAACAACTGAAGAGGGAGCAGAGCAATGGTACCAGAAAGGTTACCTGAGGGTAACTGGGAAGGGACCATGGAACCCTCTAGAAAAAGAAGTACAAAAAAAAGAAAAAAAAAACGTGAGACAGATAAGGCCATAGATGAAGGGAAGGTGGTCCACACAGCATATCTGGACCTCACTAAGGCGTTCAACACCATCCCACACTCAGGAATCATAGAAAAACTCACCAGCTTAAATATTAACCCCTATGTCACGAGATGGGTTGCCAATTGGCTTTCAGACAGAACCCACACGGTAAGAGTGGCAGGCGCCATGTCTGACTCTAAACCAGTCACAAGCGGAGTCCCACAGGGCTCAGTCCTCGGACCCCTCCTGTTCGGTATATATTTCTCCGAAGTACAGGCAAAGACAGAGGGACTGTGGCTAACCAAGTTCACAGATGACTGTAAATTGGGTGCAATAATTGACTCACCAGCTGACCCAGACATCCTGCAAAAGGGTCTCACAGAGACAAACACCTGGTGTCAAAGTCACAGCCTCAAGCTAAATGCCAAAAAATGTATAGTAATCCCATTTGGGAAAAACAAAGTACCTACAAACTACCACATAGATGGGAATCCACTAAGTACAGAAGAAGTAATTAGGGACCTGGGTACCCAAGTAGATAGCATGCTCTCCTTTGATAACCACATAGCCAAAACGGTCAGGAAATCCTTCTATGTGGCACACCTGATCACAAAGGGTTTCTCATCCAGATCCAAGGAGGTGATTGTGTCCCTTTACTCCTCACTCATTAGGCCCATAATAGAGTACAATGCCCCATTTGGGATGTACCTCACTAGACACCTGCAATAACTAGAAAGACCACAGAAGTACCTCACTAAGAGGATTAAGGGCCTTAAACAATTACCCTATGAAGCACGACTAAAAAAGCTCCAGCCCTTCTCAGTCGCTTACCGTCTTCTAAGAGGTTTCCTATGTCTGACCTATAGGGCCATGTCAAACCCTGAACTAATGGACATGATTCACCTCAAAAAAAACGAGATCCCTCAGAATCACTCGTTCTAGTGACTTGAACCTATGTACAACAATAAACAGGACATGCTGGAGGGATAGATTCCTGTCCCAGTGACTCCCCTCACTCTGGAATAGAATCCCAATCCATATTCGACAGAGCTCCTCTCTGACCCTTTTCAAGAGAAATCTTGATGAGTGGATGGGTAATCGTAAGTTCTACCCTGGGATCACTTCAGGAGCCCTGTTGACAGAGGCCCATGTTACTAATCTAATGGGGAGGCGAAAGCCATCATTCTGTGGCTAGGCTTATAAATGCCCATGGGCAGATAGTCTAGTACTTACCTATGAACCTATAACACTCATTAAGGGAAAGAAGGGAGAGATCATAGACAAGGACACAGGAGGATTAGAGAAGCTTTTAGACAACACTACTAGCAAATACACCAGGAAGAGGAGAAGGAAAGGGAAGCCCATTGGGAAGTCACAGAAAGTGGAGAAAGGAACTAAGCAGACATAATATGGAAGGAGAAAGTGAATGTAAGAATCATGATGGAGCAAACCAAATAGGGAGTGAAGGCAATGAAAGAGAGAAAGGAAGGAGGCCCAGATGGATACGTGGCAGAGTTCGATAAGTGGATCAGAGAGACAATATGGACAGTTATGAAGGAGCAGTATGGAATGGTAAGTGAAATGCTGGAAATAACAAGCATATCAAAAAGATCCAGTGCCATAGTGACCCCAAAAGGGTGTAGAGGCAGGATAATAAACACAGACACCAAGATAATGGCCACAAGTCAAACGACATGAGGGTCACCCAGTCTAGGGATCTAATGTTAGTCAGCAAGTCAAACAAATCATGCTGGAGTGACAGATATGTGTCTCACAGATTGCCCCTTCTATGGAACAGGCTTCCTATTCACATTAAGCTGAGCCCTCCCCTGGCCCTCTCCAAATAGAATTTGGATCAATGGATGGGAATCACAAATTCCCACCTGGGTTAGTGCCTATGTCCCTTATGGATAGGGGCAATATGTAAGATACTCAACACATAGACACAAATCCATGCCATCCCCTTGTCCCTAGGGTGACATATTGGGTACAATCAGAGAAAGGGGTGGCTATGGGATCTGAGTGTAGGTCCCTATATGCCAGTGCAGTCATGATAGATTGAAAAAACAAGTTTGTCCTGAACAGTATGTTTAAGGAATCATGGAGCCTCCATACCAGGTACCTGGATGATATCTTTACTGCATGGAAAGATGACATTAATAAAATTACCCCGTTCCTAAATTATTTAAACAACACTGAATTCTTTAAGTTTACTCATGATATACATGTTGATGAAATTTCTTACCTGGATATAAAATTGGTAAAGGATTATACCAGCAGGAAAATTGTTTTCAAAATTTGTAGGAAACTAACTTACTCTAATTCTTTTTTGCACTTTTGGCTTTAAGCCATTTATTTTTGGCATTGTGGATCAAAAGATTTTTGTTTTTAGGTATTTATTTATGTTTTAGTAGTGGAAACAGTAAAATCAATACTGTCGCAAGAAAAGCTTAAAAGTTTGGTAAATATTGGCCTAGCAGCATTATCTCTCTCTCTCTCTCTCTCTCCCTCTCTCTCTCTATATATATATATATATATATATAGTTTTTTTTTGTATTCCACAAATTAGTTTGTGGTGTTTATTACAAAAGTATTGCCATATTGGTATTATATTTGGTATTGTATCAACCACTAGGTTCTTGTACACTCTGGTAGTGCAACCACAAAGCTGCAAGTGCATTTGCAATAAATTCTGTATTTTGTGCTCCTCAGCTGCGTGGGTGCACAGACCAGCAATTAGTCAGATTTGTCTTTCTCAGTAATGATGTACCGTGATAACAAGATAGGTTTTGTAACTTTGAAATTAAATTTATAGTGCTACAATACAGAGATAATACAGATAATTTCATGTTGTAAAGATTCTGTAATAGATGCAGAGCACCATTTTATGTGGTGCAACATAAACTGCATGTTTATCATTTAGCTTTCTTCATCACAGTTAACGATTAAAAGGACTACTTAGAAAAGCTTTTACAGTGACCGCTCTGAGAGTATCATACATTTTCAGTGTCCCCATTACAGCCACGCCACACCAAACTGTGCCACAGGTCACAAAATCATAAGTTCAACAAATATTTGCATACATCCCATTCATTATAATTCCAGCTGCTGTGTTCAACATATTTACATTTTGGGGAAGTAGAAAATGTGATTTAAATTATTATATTGCTGATTTAAATTAAATTAGAGAATGGGTGACCTCTATAACAGCAGTCTGATTGGAGAACAAACGTTCTCCAGCAGGGTGTTAATTTACAGGTAATGCCCACTGAAAACGAGTCTGATGCTTCATGGCAGCATATTAAACTGCTGTGGGGCTCGGACAGTAATGAAGTAATGGGCACCATTATTTTATGCTCACTAAGCAGCACTTTTGTTGTTTGGCAAGTGTAAAATTAAAACAAACAAGAGACTACAAAAAAAGAAGTGTCTATGTGTTTATGTCTGTGTGCACAACTGTGTATGTCTATGTTTATGTCTGTGTGCGTGAGTGTATGGGTGCTTTTTTGCATGAAAGATGAAGTGTGTGTGTGTGTGTGTGTGTGTGTGTGTGTGTGTGTGTGTGTGTGTGTGTGTGTGTGTGTGTGTGTGTGTGTGTGTGTGTGTGTGTGGGAGTGGGTGGATGGGTCAGTAAACTACAACAATACAAGACATTTCACATATACACTCTAGCAGAAACTAGAGCAACAAAGAACCTTCCACATGTAATTTCTGGTCATAAACATTAGCCTTAAAACAATGGGCATGAAACCTTCATCCAGACGCACTGGAGCCGACTTGTAAAACATGAAAAGGTCACAACATGCTTCATTGGGCAAGCAAAGTGCAATGTTGTCACATATTTTGCAGTTCCACATTTCACAGTATTCTTTTACAATGAAGAAAACATGCCTGTATTTTACATGTATTTATACAGTTGATAGAATAATATATCAAATTCTATTTGACTAGGCTGGCAGCCTTCACCCATCTCTCCCCACTCATCACATCTCTTCCTCCCCAGGGAACTCAAGCTAGTTTTTCAAGTGCCCCTTGAGAAACTTCGCTTGAGAGTGACAGGTCTATCTGGGTGTACCTTAACCCATTCCCTGTCTTGAGAGCCCATCTGCATTGACATTGCTACTCCCACTGCAGTGCTGCACTGACATATTATATGCTTGCAATCCCAGGCTCCATCTTAGCAACTTGGCATTTTGCTGACTAGCTCTGTTTAACCATGTTAGAGGGTTGTGATCTGTCATCACATTGAATTTTCTTCCATACAGATAAGGCTGAAGTTTTTGTAGTGCCCACACTATGGCTAGACATTCCTTTTCTACCGCTGCATAGCATTCCTCCCTGGGTTGGAGCCTATGACTGAGATAAACCACTGGATGCTCTTCTCCCTCTGAAGAAATCTGGCTAAGTACAGCCCCCACCCCATAGTTTGAAGTGTCCACCTGCACAACAAATTCTTTGCTATAGTCTGGACTGGCTAACACAGGTGGTCCTCCCAAAGCTTCCTTAAGCTTCTGAAATGCCTGCTCACATGCTGGGGTCCACACTACCTTATCTGGCCTGTTCTTCCTTGTCAGGTCTGTGAGGGGAGCAGCTATGGTACTATAATTGGGAACAAAGTCTCTCTAGTACCCTGCTGTCCCTAACAATGCCCTCACTTGCTTTTTGGTAACAGGTGCAGGCCATACCTGAATAGCTTCCACCTTGGCAGGTTCTGACCTTATCTTAGCACTCCACACTCTATGTCCTAGGTAGGAGACCTCTGCCATTCCTACCTGACATTTGCTCGCCTTAATGGTCAACCCTGCCCTCTGTAGTCTGCCCAGCACCTCCCTGATATGCTGAAGTTGCTCTTGCCAGGAATGGCTGTAGATAGCAATATCATCCATGTAAGCAAGGGCAAACCCTCCTGCTTCTGCTAAGATATGATCTACCAACCTCTGGAAAGTCACTGGGGCATTCTTCATCCCAAAGGGCATCTTTGTGAACTCATACAAGCCAAAAGGAGTCACAAAGGTTGACTTCTCTCTAGCACTGGGAGTCAAGGGCACCTGCCAGTAACCCTTGGTAAGATCAGTGGTTGTAAGATACTTAGCCCCACCCAGCTGCTCTAGGGCCTCATCTGTCCTAGGCATGGGGAGAACATCTGACTCTGTGTGACTATTTAATTTCCTATAATCCACACAGAACCTGGTGCTGCCATCCTTCTTTGGCACCAACACCACTGGTGAGGCCCAGGGACTGTTGGACTCTTGAATCACCCCTGGTTCCAACATCTCCTGTACCTTCTTCCTCAGAGTCTGTTTAACTCCCTCAGGCACCCTATAAGGGGCCTGCCTGATAGGCCTTTGGGGTCTTGTATCCACCTGGTGCTGCACCAGGTGGGTGCTCCCTGTTTTCCCAGTGAACACATCCCCAAATTCCTGCAACACTGCTTGGATTTCTCAAACCTGGGTAGGAGATAGTTGTTGAGACATTGCTACCCCTTCCACTGAGGTGTCAGTCTGACCCTCATTGAGGAGATCAGTCATCAGATCTCCCTCAGACTCCTTCTTCAATCCACTGCAAATGCTCAGCACAAGGGTCTCTCTATCATGGTAAGGTTTCATCATGTTAATATGGTACAATTTGTGCCCCTGCCTTCTACCTAGCAGTTCCACCATGCATTTAACATCACTTACCTGTCTTAACACCTTGTAGGGTCCCTCCCAAGCTGCTTGCAGCTTGTTGTGTCTGACAGGAATGAGAAACATCACCTGCTGCACTATAGGATACTCTCTAGCTTGAGCATTCCTGTCATACCACACCTTTTTCTGTTGTTGGGCTTCTGCCAGGTTCTCCTGGGCCAAGCCCATGAGTTCCCTGAGCCTTGTCCTGAGATTTAGGACATATGCCACAACAGACTCCTTGTAAGGTTTACACTCACTTCCCCACTCATCTTGAATTAAATCTAGAGGTCCCCTCACCCTATGCCCATACAGCAACTCAAAGGGTGAAAAACCTGTGGATTTCCAGGGAATCTCTATGTAAGCAAACAACAGATGGGTCAAATATTTGTCCCGCTCCCTCTTAAACTAGTCTGCAAATGCCTGTAGCATGGACTTGATCGTAGAGTTTAACCTCTCAACCAGACCATTAGTCTGGGGATGGTAGGGGTGGTCTTCAGGTGCTTCACCCCACAGTACTTCCACAGACAAGCCAGCAGGTCTGACATGAAATTAGCACCTCTATCAGTCAGTATTTCTTTTGAGAAATCTACCCTGCTGAAAATCTCTAACAAAGCATTTGCCACCTTTTCTGCCTCAATGGAGGACAGAGTCACTGCCTGAGGGTATTGTGTACCATAATCCACTACAACTAGGATATACTTTTTCCCTGTGAAAAATAGGAAGGATGCTTCCCTCTAAACATATCGGCCCCGAATTTTAACATCAAAGACAGTCATGAAATGTTTGACTTAGCTTTCTTACAGCAGAGTGCACTGTTGTTACATTTTTGCAGTTCAATGTACAATGCAGTATTTTCACATTTAAGAGAACAAGCCTGTGGCTTACATTAATATTTACAAATGACAGAATTATCTACAAAATCTATCTGGCTAGGCTGGCAGCCTTCACCTATCTTCATAAGGGTAGCAAAGAAAAAGATTAAAAATAGAAAGTTGTTCTACAGAAATTCAAGCCAAGCTGCTTAAATTCCATAACATGCACCCAGGGACTCGAACATCTTTAACCTCGTCTGATCAGCTGCCTCACCAGATGTTCACACTCAACCTCAAATTTGAGTTCAGTGATGCAGCTGCCACACCATCTGATCACGTCATAGGGGATAAATGCAGGCAATTGCTTGCTGTGGACCAGGTAAGTGGGAAATGGGAGCAGTAAGGTTTAGGGAGGGGGGACAGACAGTGTAGTGCATACTTTATGGTTAGGAAGGGGGGATGGGAATTTTAAGTTTATGGAGCAATTATGGATGGGAGGCAGTGATGGCTGGTGACTTCAAGCCAAAGGGAGGCTGCAGGACAGGAGGCAGTTTAATGGCGTAGGGCTGACTGCAGTGCAGTGAGGCTATGTCACAGCACTAACTGCAGTGGGCTGAGGCTCTGCTACAGCATTAACTGCAGTATGGAGAGGCTATGTGACAGCATTAAGTGCAGTGGGGTGAGAACTGGGATGAGGCTATGTCACAGCACTAACTACAGTGGGCTGAGGCATTGCTACAGCATTAATTGCAGTATGGAGAGTCTATTTTACAACATTAACTGCAGTGAGGTGAGACTGTGTTACAGCATTAACTGCAGTGGGGTGAGGCTATGTTATAGGACTAAGTGCAGTGCAGCGAGGCTATGTTACAGCACTAACTGCAGTCTGGTGAGGCTACGTTACAGCATTAACTATAGTGCAGTGAGGCTACATTACAGCACTAACTGCAGTGGGATGAGGCTATGTTACAGCACTAACTGCAGTGCATTGAGGCTAAGTTACAGCACTAACTTCAGTGGGGTGAGGCCATGTCACAGCACTTACTGCAGTACATTTTACATAAATAACTGGTAATAAACTATTCAGATTTAACTGCAGTGCAGTGAGGCTATGTTACAGCATTAACTGTAGTAGGGTGAGGCTATGTTACAGCACAAACTGCAGTGGGTTGAGGCTATTTTACAGCATTAACTGCAGTGGGGTGAGGCTATGTTGCAGTACTACCTGCAGTGGGGTGATGCTATGTTACAGTGCAGTGAGGCTATGTTACAGTACTAACTGAGGTGCAGTGAGGCTATGTTACAGCATTAACTGCAGTGCAGTGAGGCTATGTTACATCTCTAACTGCAGTGTGGTGAGGCTATGTTACACCACTAACTACAGTGTGATGAGGCTATGTTACAGCAGTAACTGCAGTGGGTTGAGGCTATGTTACAGCATTAACTGCAGTGGGGTGAGGCTATGTGGCAGCACTACCTGCAGTGGGGTGATGCTATGTTACAGCACTAACTGCAGTGCAGTGAGGCTATGTAGCAACACTGTCTACATTGACCATACCTACCATTTTACCTAAATAACTGGTCATACACTTAAAGAAAATCATCTAATTTGGAAACTGCCCCCAAACACATTGACTATTACCTACCAAACATATATGGTTTGACCCTGCCAGGATATCAGATTATAAAAAGCAAAAATTGTATCTACAAACACTCCCCAAAACACACTGCCTTCCTGTTTAAAATATCTGTCTCAAGCCTGCTAGAATATTAGGTTAAAAAAAATCATATCTGGTTTAATTCTGGTAGTAACTGGCAAGACCCATTAAATTAAAAATAGGTAAATATATATATACATATACATATATATATATATGTGTATGTATATATATATATATATATATATATATATATATATATATATATATATATATATATATATATATATATATATATATATATATATATACACACACACACACATATATATATATATATATATATATATATATATACACACACACACACACACACACACACACACACACACACACACACACGCACACACATATATATATATATATATATATATATATATATATATATATATATATATAAGTTTATCTATGACACTCAGAAAGGCCATCATAAACTTCCATTGAATAGATATAACTATGGCTGTATCACTTGCTTTGTACTGCAGAGTGACCTTTATACCTGAACAAACTCTGACCACTGCTTGCAACTGACTGGGGATACCAGTGGTTTATGCTATGGGCCAACTGTTTCACTGGTGATGACTTTGCAGTCGCTTATTCAACTGCCACTCCCTTTCCTTATTAGGAGGAAGTTTATCTGAGTTGCATGTTGGCCAGTTTTGTATGTCATCTTGTGACTGTGTCTCTTTCTGAACCATGTGTTGGTTACTATCAAGCCAGAAGTCTAGAATCACCTCTACTTTCTTACTCCTGTTACCCCACCCATGTGGATCCAACCAGTCCTCATATCTTGTTTTCTCTGTCCCAGTATGTGCATTCTGGTCACCCTGTATCAACACCAATTCATGCTCATGTTTAGCACTTTGATTGCTTTTATGTCCAGTTTTCGCTTAACAGAGCTAAACCTGGCAAATGAACACCAGCAGGCCAGTAGGTTATTGACCCAGGACTGCTGGGCTTTATGACAGGCATACACTAGTCAATAGGGGCACATATACCACACCTCACAATGTGGGTCATCTGAGTCCTCAACCCATGTCTAGCCATTTGGAGACATTAGTCATCACAACTGAATCACCTAGAGACATATTTTCCAGTGCCAAATGGCTATCCCTGCCACAGTGTGCAGTCTTTGATCCATGTTCACCTATCTTGAGGATAATGAGACCCCCAGTAGATGCCCAAAGCACTTGGTCTGTACAACTCTTCCTCCTACAGGGCACCATGTAGAGTGTGTGCTGCTGCCCACAGCTCCATTCTTTGGTGAGTTTGAGGAAGAAACAAACAGGGAGAATATGCAAACTCTAAACATGAATTTGTCATAGGTCAGCATCAAACCATCTACCATATGCATGGGAGGCAAAGACCTTAACAGTTATAGCAACTGGTCTCATACAAAGAGTATAACTGATGAATGCAGTGATATTTGTTGGTTATGTTGTGCGATGCATGGTTTACTTTCACTGTTCACCATGCATTCCCACTTATCTTTAAATAATATTTTTTTTTTTGTTTCAGAGCAGGTACTCATATTACTGTTTGTAAGAGTTTTATAGGTTCATAGGAGGTTACTAGGCTAATGGCCCTAGGACCCTTACAAACCTATCCAAGTTCAACCCTTGTTCCAGTAAGGGTCTAGAGATACGGTCTGTTTATAAGCAGATCTAAATCAGCAGAGACTGATGCTATCCAAGATAGATGCAGGTGGAACCCCTGGAGTGAATTTGCGGTTTCCCATTCAATCATCCAAGTCACACTTAAACAGGGTTAAAGGACCTGGGTATATGGGTAGATTCAGCTATGAGTTTTTATAATCATATCAACCAATTGGCTAATGATAGTTATAGAACTATAGGTTGTATAAAAAGATTTATAAAGTCTAGGAAATCAAACATAATGAAGTCATTGTTTGCTAGTTACATTAGACCCAAACCTGAGTATGGAATAACAATATGGAAACCTTATAGGAAAACAAGCATGAATAAACTGGAAAGAGTACAGCGGAAATATACTAAGGGCATCCATGGATGTGAAAATCTAAGTTATTATGAAAGACTAAAATATCCGAACTTGTACAGTGTCTCATAGATATTTAAGAGGAGATCTTATCCAGGTATATAAGGCATTTAGGAACAACTACCTCTGGGAATGTTTGGGGTTATCAAAAGTACCAGAGAATCATCAGATAACCTATGTAGAAGATTCTATAGGAATGAAAAGTGTACTAATTGGTTCTCTGACAGAGTAGCTGATGCTTGGAACAGACTACCAAATTACATTAAAGCAAGTACTAGTTTAGATATTTTTAAGAACAGCCTGGACATTTATTATGGGAACAAGTGTTTTGGCATAATGGCAAGCTAGAAGGGCTTTAATGCCCGTGCTTGAAACATTTGTATGTATGTATAAAGAAGGGCCTTGCTTAACCTGTACTGGAAGTTTATTCCAGAGGAGATGCAACCTCTGGGAGACATATCTGTCTCTCCAGCAAGTCCTGTTGATGACACATGCTAGGTTAAGGTCCCTAGAGTGAGTGAATCATGTACTATTTGACTTACAAATGTGCAGCAGTTCCATTAAGGCAGGATCAGAGGTTCCTCTATATGCAAGGAACAGGTCACCTCTGAGTAGTCTAAAAGATACAGAGTATAGTGACAGTGATTTCAGTCTGTCCACATAATAAGTCACCTCTGAGTAGTCTATATGCTACAGAGTATAGTGACAGTGATTTCAGTTTGTCCACATAAGACATGTGCTGAAGACCCTGAATTTGATTTGTGAAGAACCTCTGAGGTCTCTCCAGTTGCTGCAGGTGCCTATTTAAGTAGATAACAAAGGGAACATTGTACTCTATTACTGGCTTGATGAAGGAAGAGTACACTGGGGTTATAACCTCTTTTGTTCTGGAAGCCATGCCCTTGCTTATGAGGTGAGCAATGTAGAAGACCTCCCTTACCCCCATGGAGACATGGTGATCAAAAGTAAGGCTGCTGTCAACCTGTGTGCCCAAATCTCTCACCATTGATTTAGAGATTAGGGTGTTGTTATTAATAAGGTAATCTGCAGGGATATCACCATTGCTAAAGGAGGATAATGCATTTTTTTGCATTGAGTTTAAGACCATGACTTTGGCACCAGTCATTGGTTTGTGTAAGTCCTTCTTGTAGAATGTTGATATCATTTGGGGACTCAGTGACAGCTCCCAGTTTGCAGTCATCTGCAAACTTTGACAGCCACAGACCTTTTGTTTTTGCCTGTACTTTTGAGAATTATATTCCAAAAAGTAGGGGCCCCCAGCATCAATCCTTGTGCAACACCACTGGTAACGGGTCTGCTAGTGGAGGTGGAGTCCCCAAATTTGACTGCATGTGTTCTGTCGGTGACCCAGTTAGCAACCCACCTAACAGTATAAGGGTTGACCCCCAGTTGGGTGAGTTTTTCAATGATGCCTGAATGGGGGATTGTGTCAAAGGCCTTTGCCAAGTCTAGACAGGCGACATGGACAGATTTGCCATGGCTTTGGTGACAGTTTCAAAGAAGTCCACCAGGTTCAATAGGCAGGATCTCCCTTTAACAAAACCAAACTGGACTGGGTCAACTGTTGGACATTCTGCAAAAATCTGGACAGTTGAGAGGTAAGAATAAGTAAGTAAGATACAATAATCTTCACTACAAACTGGGTTGGGTCAAGTGTTTGAAGGTCTCCTATATCCTTGTTGAATAAGGTCCATGATGATTCTCTCTATGGCCTTGCAGGTAAGGCTGGTTAGGCTAATAGGTCTATAGTTCTCAGAGTCAGTGGATGTATCCCCCTTGTGCAAAGGGATGATGGTAGCTGCTTTCCATTCAGCAGGGACAAAACCAGTGCTTAGCATGTGGTTAAAAAGAGTACCCGACGGTGTTGCTAACTCCTGTTTTAAACCATTGGGAACGCAGCCTGGGATGTTGTCAGGTCGCATAGAGGCTGTGTTTTTGACCTTGGAGAGAGTGGTTAAGATGTGCTCTTCAGAGATACTAGATGGAGAATAGGTGGTAGGAATGTTCTGTGGTATATGTGGTGGGGACAGGGGGGAGAAGTTTTCACTGAACCTGTCCGCTAGCAGGTTGGCTGTTTCCACTGGCTCAGTATATGTATTAGCATTCACTACCAGTTCAGTGCAAATCTAGGCTTTTCCTTCAAGGTTTCAGATGTAGCTAAAGAATGCCTTATGACTATACTTAGGTAGGGATGCTAATCTAGATTCGTAGTTAGCTTTATAGGACTTTACACAATGTATTTTTGCTTGTTCAAGCTGAAAAGGGTGTGTTTCCATTTCTGAGATTGTTCCTTCTTGCTCTTAGACAGCAGTTTCTTCCTCTTATTATATAACCTGTTTATGGTGGATGTCTACCAGGCAGGCTTGTTTTTTTCTTGAGGATCTTGCTTTGGTCCTGTCAGGAACTGCTGCGCCAATACAATTATACAGATGTTTATACAACACATTGGTGAATATCCCAGTATAGGTATCCTTGCCATCAGTAAAGACAGGAGCTTTGAAGCTATTAACACCTTCTTGTAAGAGGCTGTAGTTGGCTTTGGAGAAGATTTTTTAGCCTAATTTCTCCTGAGTGAGGTCTTATGCTATCATTACTTTGGAAAACACTGATTTATGATCAGATTTCACCAGGAGAGACACATACTTGTGGTGGTGCAATGTTCTACAATGTTGCTGAGTACCAAGTCTTGAATGTTTGTGCCCCTTGTGGGGATGCCAGCTATCTGCTCCAAGGCATTTGAGATAATAAAGATCAAGAACCTTTTGGAAAGTGTATTTGTACATGTATAATTTACCCACTCTATGTATGGGTAATTAAAGTCATCCATAACCAGGGTGTTTGGTTATATTATGAGCGACTCAAGTAGATTCAAGTAAGCAGTGTGGATATCATGGTTCATGGAGTGGGATCTATAGCTGATAATAATTTGGAAAGGGAATTCTTTCCTATATTTATTTGCAAATGGAATAACTGTAGGGAATCATTCTGTTTAACCAATCTGGAGGTGTATTTATCTTTGAAGAATATTGATACTCCCTCTCCTTTAGTTTTTACACTTTCCTATTGTGGTCTGAATGTGTGGAAGGCATTATATCCCAGTATGAGCAGGGTGCTCTCCATGGCCTTGAACCAGATCTCTGTGACTGCACAGATGTCATCATCTTCCAAGGTGAGGAGTGCTTCCAGTGAGTGTAGCTTCAGATTTAGACTCCTAGCATTCAGCAGTATAACCTTAAGGTTATTTTTACATCAGGATTGGGGGAAGCAAGAGTGTTAGCCAGTAGTGGAGACCACTTCTGGCAAAGCATCATGGTCTATCAACCATATCATCCCAGGCTGACAAGTAATGGATCCACTTAGAATTACACCAGAAATTAAGACGATTGTTGAAGTCAATCATGTTTTGTCTGTTTTGAGGCATCACCCTAGGTGAAGGTAGAATGCTGCTTAAAGCTAGGGAAATACCTGCCTGTGACACATAATCAGAGAGCGCAGTCATATCTCTCTTCATATAGTCCAATGAGGTATGTCTCAAGTCATTCACACCAACATGGACTATGACAAAGTCATAACAGTGCCTACTGTTGAGAGACTTGAGCACATGTGTGATGTAGTGGATCATGGCACCTGATAGAAAGCTGACCGTGACTTTTTCCTTATCCAACCTTGTGAGTGGGACATCTCTGTGTGTCTCACAATAGAGTCATCTATGATTAAAACATTTGATTTTGTGTTTTGCTTTAGGGGCATGTTTGATCAGATGCTGATGCGTGCATTTGTATGTGTACTGTGATTTGCTGGGAATGTATTAAGTGAAGTGTGTTTATGTTTGGTAGGTCGCTAATCTTTAGGTAGGCTTTTAGTGAGAACCTCTGCATATGTAGGTTTCGGTATTGTATACATGGATTGTGCAGGTGGTGAAATGCGTGAGCTGACAACCAGCTTAGTATCTGATTTACTGATCTAAAAGTGAGAGAGGTTAGATTCTAGATTCTTAATATAGATTCATCTCTCACATATTGAATTTGTATGAATTAGGAGACGTTTATTGTCAGTGTACTTGAGGCAATTGAAAAATTGCCTCAGGATCCCTGTGTTGATCAAGTTGGCTGGAGAAATGGTGGGAACTTGTCCATTCATGATGCTAGGTGAAATACTGCGGTCAGTAACAGGGAGGGGACTAGAAGGGCCAGGTATGGCTAAGGGACAAGAAAAAAGTTCTAAATTGTGAAGGGCTTAATGGTTAAAACTTGTGGAGGAACCTCAGAGGCTTAGTTGAGTGTCTAACTGGGCAGTGAAGCACAACAGCGAGAAACCTCTGATGGAGTACAAGCAGCTGACTAAGGGAAAATTATCTATTGAAGAGTTTGCCTAAGTTTGCCAAAGTGCTCACTGACTCCTGTTCAATAATGTCATAAGACATAAGAAATAATCAAATTTTTAACTGTTTTGCACAATACATTGTATTGAGGTGGTGAACCTAAGTATATACTTACTAAATGTCTTAATGTGGTGCAATTAGTAAAGTGTTACATCAGTATTTAATGTGAGTTCATACCTTACAACTAAATGATAACATATCAAATTGTTTTTATATTCTGCATTTCCTCAGTTTGAACTATGTTGTCTTTTAAGGTTCTGCACATCATACTGTTTTATTTTGTCATACGCAATCATTTGTGGCCTCAGTGACAAAGGCATCATCATTTGGCTGTGGTGAGGGTGAAGTGGCAGTAGTGTTTGTTTACATGACAGAATATTCATTTTCTTCTCTATTTTTTTATTAGTGTCTCTTTGAATGCTTGTGTCTTCCTACTTTTATATTGTAGGTAATTACCAGCTGTAACAATGATAACAGAACATTAATTATGTTAATCACTGCAATAGTCTGCTATGACATGCAGACATGCATCTTTCTTCTCACAGTTTCATCTTCTAAAAATAGGCTAGGTGATGGTGCAAGTGATTTTGAAGAAGGGTTGTCATGAGAACTGGATGGTGACTTGGTCTGATGTCGTGACCCACCTGATGCAGATGATCCTGCAGACACTGATCTGACAGTGTTGTGCAACCATGATTGGGACCTCAAATGTGAGGTTCTGCTAGCTCTACATGAATGCTGAGATGGTCTGCATGAAATCTGTTGCACTAGTCACCCCTCCACTAATTACAATACTTTATTGAGAAGCACTTGTGATCTCATATGATCTGCCCACACATTTCCAGACAGTACCCTCTCCTTTTCCTCATCCAAGATTGACTCCTACTTAAGTCTGGAAAATCCTAACTAGTGTATGATTGGAGACAGCCAGGGACATTTGGTGTGCCTCCATACTAAGCATCAGTGTGATCATGGCATTAACCCTACACCTATGTCATTTCCATTTAGTGCTGGAAATCCTTATGTATACCCTGGATGACTCTGACCATTTACAGCTGACTCTGTGGCAGTGCTCTGAGCCCTAACAATGTCACAGCACCTTTGCTGCTAGACAGCTAATGCTTTACAAGTTTCCTTGGGTAGCTGGATACATTTCTGTGACTAGTACCCCTATGTAAAGTTGTCACTGTGGACACTGCTACTGCTGTATTTCTACCATCATCCTGAAAGTTTTCATCTGCGTTTGGAGATACAGATGCAGAGGTCATGGACTTTCTTTCTGTGCTATTGTTAGTATAATGTCAGCATGTGCATGCCTTTGTGATGTACTGTCACTGCTTGCAGAGTTACTAATATGTTGCAGGGTGTGAGATCCTGCCATTAAACTTGGGGACTGAGTGCCCCTTTATTCAGAGTGCCTCATAAATGCAATTATATCATCATCTTCAACAGCCATGCTACTCCTGATATCTTCCAAATTTACTGGTGTAGTAGAAATGTTTGTTTTTTGACCCTATAAAATGAATTGAAAACTTTACCAGTAAAGAAGTAGCATACACTTCCGTATGCTGAGTAAGGCTGTGAAGGGGACACTTACTATGTTTGTTGTTTTCATTGTCATTCTAGTGGGTTCACTTGTTAATAGTATTTGTCATGTGTTTAATGTAAGCATTCACTTCTCTATACATCTATGTTACTGCTGCAGATGCTGGTAATAGCCATTGTCGACACTACCTTTGATCTTTTCAGTTCCATCATCTTCTGTATCACAGTCATCGCAATGAATGGAGAGAAGGTATTCCTCATATTGTGATAAAGGGCTAAGTTTTGGAGGCCACCAGTACTGGTATGTGGAATTGTATTCTGCCTCGCCTTGGCTCTAGCACATCCTGTCATATAATTTGCCCTCCTCTTCAATACATTAATGTGTGGTTCTTTCACTGGCTGCATTTATATACATAATGACTTGATTCCAGACCTTTGCCCTTTAAGCTTGTCTGGGCTTCTGAACAGATGATTGTCATATGTCCTAAGAGCTGCCATGAGGATGCAGTTTTCCTCATGGCTAAAGTTATCCTTTCACTGCCTTGATACCTGGGTTTTCATCATTACTACACCTAAAACAATATGCCACAAAAAACAACCTAATAAGAAAAGCATGCCTGCCATCCTCAGAAAAAAAGATACATAACACAAAACCCATAATTATATACACATGCAGAGTTTCAATCCAACCAAGTAAGGTTGTGTTGAACTAATGTTTGCAATATAATGAATGCATTTACAATAGTAAGGCAAGCAGTTTGTTAAGAGATCTATCCATCCTCTACCACGTCTATATTACCCAATTGAATGTTTAGGTTAGCGAATACCTAAATGTTGATATGGTAATATCGAAAAATTAAAACAGCGAATGGCCGATTTAATGCAGGGAATGAATTCCCTCAGCCGCAAAAAAAAAATTTAAACCAAAATGAAGTGGGGGGGATTCACCCCACACCCCCCATGACCCCCCCTAACTAAATATACCAATTCTGAGATCACTCTACAGTGGGGGGAAAGAGGCAAAATCCACATAATGGCCAAGGGAATTCTTTCCCTGTGTTAAATTGGCCATTTGCAGTTTTTTGCTTTCACTATTACCAGATCGACGCTTTGGTATTCGCTAACCTAAAAGTTCGATTAGGTAATAGGCACCCTCCACTACCACTTTGTTGCATTCATAATACTGACATTTTTTATTCAGCAGTGACACTCAGAAATCTCCTGGTAAAGATACATGTATGTTGAGCCAACAAAACATCCTTGACTCTTCAGCACTTCACAATTAAATCACTACATTTCTTCCATGTGTGCACAGTCACTAAATGACAGCAAAAGAAACTTATCTTTCTTGGTGATTACTATACAATTCCACTGCTGTTGTAAGGAATTTTCATTTACAAATGACAGTTTTACAGTATTCACTTAAATCATTCTAATCTGACTATCATATCAGTAAAGCAAAAATTTCTTTAAGCAAGTTCAGCAATCTAACATTTATTTTAAATTGTTTCATATTAATTTGCAATATTTCTATTATTTTGATTACTTTAAAAAGTCTACAGTTTCCAAAGCCAAATTTTATGAGGAATGGGCCAAAATATGAGCCAAAAATGTGGACATTCTGCAAAAATCTGGACAGTTGAGAAGTAAGATAAAGCATAATCCTTGCTCAGTCAGCATCATCTGGCAACCTTATCACCTCAAATCACTCAGTATTTACTAAAAGTTGAACCTGACACACACTGCAATATTTATTTCTACAGAAATAAATAAGCAAAAGTACCTCCACCACAAAAAAAGAAATAATAGTGACACAGTACAGCAAGAGAAATGGATAAAGAAATGATTCCTTCCTGACATTCAGGAACAGTACTTCACAAAGGTAACAACTGCAAGGCACCACATAAGTAGCAGGTATAAGTAAGATAAAAAGTGATGATTTCATTAATGACTTTTATCCAGCAGTGATGAACAACCCTTAAATCGTGCACCATAACTATCTATGCATTAAGGACATCTTACATCTATCTGTCAGGTGTTCAGGTACTACAGCTTTATAAATTACCCAGCATTCAGTGGGGCTACTGAGATACCTTTTTCAGAGATGAGTCCATATAATTCAAGCTACCATTTACTATATATTATTATCCATATCTTTTATTTTTTGTCAGAAATGTTTATTACTATTGATTTTTCTTAAGCATGATGGGGGTATTATTATTTTTAAAGTCATTTGCTCATCTTTCACTCATCAAAACTCATCCCTCAGACTTGGAACATGATTTCTATTTGTTTCTTTTCGAATACTATGATCTTATCACTGATTTTCTATAACCTGTAAGACTTTGTAGCAACTCAGTAGCACAGTTTGAACAAAAATTTGATGCTTATGTTTTCCCAGGCTCAGATGTGTGGTAAATTCTGTGACATTTCTTCTGTTAAGATGTTGTTTTAACTGTTAGGAAAGCTATTTTTTGTTGAACACTATTATTCCATTTATATCACTGGTTGTACAGTTGTCATTAGATGTCAGGAGTCAAATCAACACAAATTCTTAAATCTGCTAGGTTGTCATGGTAACACTAGATGACAGCTGATAATGCCTAACATAGTCACTCACTGTCTTTTTCTATTATCTTAGTCTCTTCCTGTATTGATAGTTCTTGCTTTGCCATACTCCTGACGGAGAAAGGTATTCTTCTGTGGAGATAACACAAAGGCTTTACTAAGGTATCCATGTGCAGTTTAAACTAGATGCTTTTCAATTTTCAAAGGTCGGTGAATATTGGTACTTATTCTTTTGTAGATGTTCAACCACTGATTGATATCTAACATTGTTGAATAATGTATTTAGTATATTGATTGAGCATGTTTGCTCTTCAGAACTATGACTTGGTATATTCCAGTTCTTCTGAATATGTGTATCTCAAAGTTGTTTTCCTCCCTTTGTTGCCATAATGAGCCACTCAGAAAAGATCTTAATTTGCAAAGGCTCCTTATTATGTAGGTATGCATTTATGCATGTACATATGCATATGTCATCTGTCTATTAAATTTATTGACCTTGAATGTTCAGCTCTGAAGATCACTGGAGTGAATGGACTCTTGTAAAGGAAGATTGGTGTTTCAGATTTCTAGAATTAGAACTGACTATAATCTGAAGGAAAAACATGTTTATGTTTATTGCTGCTCCATCTATTGTCAGGTGGGTTGCAAACCAGCTCACTGATAGAACTCATACGGTCAAAATAAGGGACTCCACCTCCTCCAGCACACCCAAAACGAGTGATCTTCCACAGGGATCACTTCTGGGACCCCTACTGTTCAGAATCTACTTCTCTGAAGTGCAGGCTAAAACTAATGGACTGTGGCTGACAAAGATTGCTGATGACTGCAAGCTTGGAGCAATCATTGAAACCCCTAGAGATGTCAGCATCCTGTAAGGTCTTACACTGACTAATGACTAGTCCCAAAGTCATGTCCTTAAACTTAATGCAAAAAATGCATTATCAACCACTTTTGCAGGAGTAATGTTCCTACAAACTACCACATCAATAGCAATAACC
Source organism: Protopterus annectens (assembly GCF_019279795.1). NCBI lineage: Eukaryota > Metazoa > Chordata > Ceratodontiformes > Protopteridae > Protopterus > Protopterus annectens. The sequence goes on along the minus strand of NC_056735.1, from coordinate 23,734,180 downwards.
TAAGCATGCAGTCAGTGATGAGAGATCTGGGCACATTGGTTGACATCAACCTTAACTTTAATCACCATGTCTCCATAGTGGTAAGAAGGGCATTTTATATTGCTCATCTCATAAGTAAGGGCATTGCTTCCAGGAAAAAAAAGGTTATAGCCCCACCGTACTCTTCTCTCATCAGGCCAATAATAAAGTACAATGGTCTCTTTGGTATGTTCCTTTCCAAACACCTGCAGCAATTGGAGACACCATAAAGATTCCTTGCAAAGATCTGACTTATTGCAGACAGAGTGAAATCATTGTCACTCTACTTTGTGTCATACAGACTGCTCAGGGGCAACCTGTGCCCTGCATATAGAGTAATCTCTGACTAGCTCTAATGGAAATGCTACACATTTGCAAGTCAAATGGCACACAAGTCACTCACTCAAAGGACCTTATCTTGGTATGTGACATCAACAGAACCTGCTGGAGAGACAGAGTTGTCTCACAGAGGTTGTTCCATCTTTGGAACAAGCTTCCTATTCGTGTTAAACACAGCCCCCCATTGGCTCTATTTAAGCTCAATTTGGATGATTGTAAGGGTATCCAGAAATTCACCCTGGGGGTTCCACCGGTGTCCCTCTTGGACAGGGGCAGTAGGTGCTGATTTTAGTATCTGCTTGAACCAGACACCCTTAGGAAAATGGGTTGAACTTGGCTAGGCTTGTAAGGGCCCTGGGGCCGTTAGCCTAGTAACCTTCTATGATCCTATGATCCTGAGTCTAAACTAATGTTGGATGAAAACTGGAAAAACAGAAGTATGATGGATGAACAATGCTTCTCCAGAGTCTTACCCTTTTAGTACATTCATCTTAATTTACTCTAAAGTTTCTCTAAGTTTCGCTAATACATACTGGTATCTCTTTAAATCTGATGTGCTTTGTGCAGCAGTCCTGCCCTGCACTACTGTGCAAAAATATTATATTTGCTACAAGAATGCATTGCTTTCCTTCTGTGGAGTATTTGATATTTTGAGGAAACATACAATATGCTCTACATCCATAAGTGTTTTGCAGACTTTTCTGAGCATTGTGTTTTTGTTGTATTTTTGTTCCTGGGTTTGGTACAGCAGCCTTCTGCTAGTGCATATACTTCACGGTTTTGCGTATGTTGCATTATCTTTGGTTAGACCCCTGACAGGTATAAGGTTTCTCCCACTGGCACATTTAGAGTTAGTTCTGATTCTGTGAGTATCTTGATCATTAATATTCTGAGGTACTATTTTGTGTTATCTAAGGGTTATTTTTACTGTGGCAGTAAAATTACAGTTCTTGACCATCATTATAAACCTTTACAGATCTCTGGATGTATATTTTTCTTAGGTTAAAAATAAAACCTAAAGGTTAAATTTCACATCCAGGTATTTGTTTGCCTCTTCCACACATCTGTAATTTATATCAGCAACCTTTTCTCCAATCATGTGAAGTTTAATTACTGTTAATCCTTTGACTGGCAACCTAAAAGGTACTAATAATGTTTACAAAATCTTGCAGCAGAGTGAACTTATATATGGCTCAGTCTTGATAGTTGTTTTGTCAGCTTTCTTATTATCACTATAAGATGTTACTGTTAAGAATGAGGCTCTCAAATGTCACTGACTACTGATGGATATGACACACAAGCTGATGTTCATAAGATAGACTTGATAATGGTTCAATAAGGCTAAAACAGCGTGCAAATGATCAATGCTCTACTGCAGTTTTAACCAGTAAAATCAAATAATGAAGATAAAGGAGGATTTCTGTAAAATGTCAATTATCACAAAAGATAGAAAACTGCCTGAAACATAAAGCATGCTGGTCTCAGTTCCTTTAGATTTATTTGAAAGCTTCTCATACCGTTAGTTATGAAGACCAGCTGACAATTGATCATCATTCTTTGTTCATTATTGTGACTTATTTTTCTTTAATAATGTTAGTGGAACATAAAAGATAAATAAATTATACAGCTAGAAATATTGCTTTGGCAATCAGTGTTATGTTTTAAGGTCTGATTAATGTACATGATAGGCTAGAAGCCATTAAAGTTTCCAGTTTTCAATAATCGATTTGTGTTCTGAGAGTTTCGTGTTCTGAGAGTTTGATCTTTCACCATCATAAGTCAAAGATGCAGATTCCATTAAAATTATGCCAAGTTTCTTATGAATTTCCTGTCTGATTGTCCTTGGAGGAAGTTAATGCCACTCAAATTCCCATGGTTGGTGGTTCAAGTCAGATATTAGAAGGGAACAAATGCTCATAAGGGAAGCAGATATTGGGAGGGAATGAAGGTTAATACAATACTTTTCACGTGCCACAAGAACTTTGGGATAGTCATATCGGAAACATTTTTACCTTCCTATGTAATAATATGCAAATCCTTGATATTCCTGTACAGTCCTGTTACATACCTTGTCTTTTTTATTCTTTATGTCACCCTAACCCAGCCTTAATTTTGTATTCCAACATACAGTTCATTTCCTTATAAATGTCACATCTTCTGTATCACATACTTAGATATATCAGAGTAGTTAAGATGGCTGTGTTTCACTGATTCATTCTCTGCACATTCTAACATCTTATCTGTCTATGTTTATGTTATACCCTGCTATATGTACAAAGTCAAGGCAGTTTGCATGAATAGTATCTAAAAGCATAGTGCCCCCCTCAATTCTGCACTATATTTTCTTTCACCTTCTGCATAACTCCTTTCTGATGTTTTTCTTTCCTTCATCTGTATGTTTCCCCACTACATTCTTTCAACCTGTTCACTACATTTTCTCGTTTTCATACTGCTCTTAGCCTTTCATTTCCTATTAGGTTTCCCTTGGAGTGCAGTTTTACCCTTTTATAGTCTTCCTAGCCTTTCATTTCATTTCCCGTTTCCCTCAGTGTTCAGTTTTACCCTTTTATACTGCTCCTAGCCTTCCATTTCATTTCCTGTTTTCCTCAGTGTTCAGTTTTACCCTTTTATACTGTTCCTAGCCTTTCATTTCATTTCCTGTTTTCCTCAGTGTTCAGTTTTACCCTTTTATACTGTTCAGAGCCTTCCATTTCCTTTTCTGTTTTCCTCAGTGTTCAGTTTTACCCTTTTATACTGTTCCTAGCCTTTCATTTCATTTCCCGTTTCCCTCAGTGTTCAGTTTTACCCTTTTATACTGCTCCTAGCCTTCCATTTCATTTCCTGTTTTCCTCAGTGTTCAGTTTTACCCTTTTATACTGTTCCTAGCCTTTCATTTCATTTCCCGTTTCCCTCAGTGTTCAGTTTTACCCTTTTATACTGCTCCTAGCCTTCCATTTCCTTTTCTGTTTTCCTCAGTGTTCAGTTTTACCCTTTTATACTGCTCCTAGCCTTCCATTTCCTTTTCTGTTTTCCTCAGTGTTCAGTTTTACCCTTTTATACTGTTCCTAGCCTTTCATTTCATTTCCTGTTTTCCTCAGTGTTCAGTTTTACCCTTTTATACTGCTCCTAGCCTTCCATTTCATTTCCTGTTTTCCTCAGTGTTCAGTTTTACCCTTTTATACTGCTCCTAGCCTTCCATTTCATTTCCTGTTTTCCTCAGTGTTCAGTTTTACCCTTTTATACTGCTCCTAGCCTTCTATTTCCTTTTCTGTTTTCCTCAGTGTTCAGTTTTACCCTTTTATACTGCTCCTAGCCTTCCATTTCATTTCCTGTTTTCCTCAGTGTTCAGTTTTACCCTTTTACACTGCTTCTAGCCTTTCATTTCCTTTCGTGTTTTCCTCAGTGTTCAGTTTTACCCTTTTATACTGCTCCTAGCCTTCCATTTCATTTCCTGTTTTCCTCAGTGTTCAGTTTTACCCTTTTATACTGCTCCTAGCCTTCCATTTCATTTCCTGTTTTCCTCAGTGTTCAGTTTTACCCTTTTATACTGCTCCTAGCCTTCCATTTCATTTCCTGTTTTCCTCAGTGTTCAGTTTTACCCTTTTATACTGCTCCTAGCCTTCTATTTCCTTTTCTGTTTTCCTCAGTGTTCAGTTTTACCCTTTTATACTGCTCCTAGCCTTCCATTTCATTTCCTGTTTTCCTCAGTGTTCAGTTTTACCCTTTTACACTGCTTCTAGCCTTTCATTTCCTTTCCTGTTTTCCTCAGTGTTCAGTTTTACCCTTTTATACTGCTCCTAGCCTTCCATTTCATTTCCTGTTTTCCTCAGTGTTCAGTTTTACCCTTTTATACTGCTCCTAGCCTTCCATTTCATTTCCTGTTTTCCTCAGTGTTCAGTTTTACCCTTTTATACTGCTCCTAGCCTTCCATTTCATTTCCTGTCTTCCTCAGTGTTCAGTTTTACCCTTTTATACTGCTCCTAGCCTTCCATTTCCTTTTCTGTTTTCCTCAGTGTTCAGTTTTACCCTTTTATACTGCTCCTAGCCTTCCATTTCCTTTTCTGTTTTCCTCAGTGTTCAGTTTTACCCTTTTATACTGTTCCTAGCCTTCAATTTCCTTTTCTGTTTTCCTCAGTGTTCAGTTTTACCCTTTTATACTGCTCCTAGCCTTCCATTTCATTTCCTGTTTTCCTCAGTGTTCAGTTTTACTCTTTTATACTGCTCCTAGCCTTCCATTTCATTTCCTGTTTTCCTCAGTGTTCAGTTTTACCCTTTTATACTGCTCCTAGCCTTCCATTTCATTTCCTGTTTTCCTCAGTGTTCAGTTTTACCCTTTTATACTGCTCCTAGCCTTCCATTTCATTTCCTGTTTTCCTCAGTGTTCAGTTTTATCCTTTTATACTGTTTCTAGCCTTCCATTTCATTTCCTGTTTTCCTCAGTGTTCAGTATTACCCTGAGAGCTATATTATCTCCCTTTACTACTGAGGCTGGGTACTTGAACTTTTATTACTGAGGGCATGGAGGCTGAAAACATTCACCCCACCATCTCTCTTATGGTTTCTGTTATACCCTTAAATGAAGCTTCCCTGCTTCCTCCTGGCTCAGGTTAACTACTCGTTACATCAGAGTAGCATTTTCCTTCAGGATTTTGCCTACTCACTTTTTCTCTATATGCTACCCTTTTCATGTTCTTTGTCATCATTCACAGATTCCATAGGGGCAAGTACCTGGCAGTATTCTTGCTGGGAAATGGCCTGCAACTGAGACTAGCAACACCATCTTAAATCCCTCGCTGACATGTAATGAAATATAACAGTAACCTGATTATATTCTTTCAATTTCCTGGCATCTCCCTTTGCAGCCATTTTGTGTCATCTTAGCGATGTTCCCCAAACATCCATATAAGATGGCTGCATTCTTTATCCACTTCATTTATCTGGAGGCTAGTGGCAGCCACGTTGATACTTGTATTTTCTTTGCAATATATATTGTGGTCTCTCCTTTTTTTCTTACACATTACTTGCCCACAGACATTTGGTATTGTATTGCATTCATTTAAATTATGTAACACTTTTTCTTCTGTGGTAATCATTACATCTAATTTTGACCTCCATTTTTAGCCCTTTTGTAATAGTCACAGCAAGATAATGTGTTATTCTAAATATTCTCTGTTTATAGCCATCATGTTATTTAATTTCAACCTACTGCAGAACACTGTGTTAATCTCTTTGTCTACCCCCATATTGAGAGCATTAAAACAGTGTTTTTTTACTCGCTCTCTACATAATCATTTTTAAAGCAGTATCCTAGAATGTGATTCACCTTTTGCTATGCACAACAGTGCCTCGGTAATTTCTCAGTTTGTTTCATTTGTAATATATAAGACAATCTTCAAAAATGTATACCTCACCCTTTAGACTTCATATTGTTATTGTGGTCTCCCATAGAGGGGAATAATGTTAGCCATTTTTACATCATCTTGTTTTACTATTTGGTATTTGCTGGTTTAATTTCTCCGAGCCTTTTGGGTTTCTAATACCATGGATGAGAATGGACCATCCCATCCCTAAGTCAAAGTATCATTAAAGTTTGTAAAATTACTATTGTTTCAAATTTTGATGTTAGCCAAAAGTGTATTTACTATATAGTGACTGACTTTAGTATAATACAGATATTTGCCTCCTATTTTTAGTCTGTTCCTCATAAAATTTGTGATTTTCTGGTACATTATTGAAGAGTGAAGTCCCTAAATAATGGCAAACATTTGAGTTTCAGACTTTATACCTTTCAGAAAATGCATGCTAATACAAAACCTGTTAGTCTAACAACTTTCTAAGTTTATAACAGCAATATTCAAAAATTCCTCCTACTTTTAGGCCTTTATCCCCCATTGTTTTTGGCTTTGTAAAGATTTCTTGTGTTTAGAGGTTGAGACGTATGAATCCAGAATATATGTTGATTCTTTGCTATTTCCATTAGTAGATGTGGCAGCTCTTTTTGACTGTACTTAGGTTCATAGGTTCATAGGTTCATACTAGGCTATCTGCCCTGAGGCATTTATAAGCCTAGCCCGAGTGTGTTTGGCTTTCGCCACCCTTTGATTTGAGTTTGCTGTGCCCTTTTTAAGGTTAGTTTACTGTGCCTCTGTCTAGTAGTGACACATAAGTAATCCCCGGGGTATACCTATGATCTCCCATCCACTCATCAAGATTCCTCTTGAAGAGAGCCAGTGAGGTGCTCTGCCTAACATGGACTGGGATTTTATTCCAGAGCGAAGGGAGCCTCTGGCTTATGAATCTATCCCTCCAGCATGTTCTATTTATTTCTGTGCTGAGGTTCAAGTCCCTTGAGCGTGTGGTTCTAAGGGATTTAGATTTTCTTAGGTGGAGCATGTCCATTAATTCTGGGTTGGACATAGCTTTGTATGTCAGGCATAGATCGCCTCAAAGTAGGCGGTATGCAACTGAGTAGAGCTGGAGTTTTTTTAACCGGGCAGCATATGGGATCTGTTTGAGTCCCTTGATCCTCTTTGTGAGGTACTTTTGGGGTCTTTCTAGTTGCTGCAGGTGTCGGGTAAGGTACATCCCAAAGGGGCATTGTATTCTATGATGGGCCTGATGAGGGATGAATAAAGGGGCACTATTACCTCACTTGATCTGGATGTAAATCCTTTCGTGATAAGGTGGGCTAAGTAGAAGGTCTTTCTAACCACTTTGGCAATGTGGTTGTCAAAGGAGAGATTGCTATCAACTTGGGTCCCCAGGTCTCTAATTACTTCTTCCGTACTTAATGGGTTACCACCTATGTGGTTATTTGTGGGCACTTTGTTTTTGCCAAAGGGTATGACTATACACTTTTTGGCATTTAGCTTTAGGTCATGGCTCTGGCACCAGTTATCCGTCTCTGTGAGACCTTTTTGGAGGATGTTCGTGTCAGCTGGAGAGTCAATTATGGCTCCCAGTTTGCAGTCATCTGCGAACTTGGTCAGCCATAGTCCTCCCGTGTTGGCCTGTACCTCGGAGAAGTATATGCCGAACAAGAGAGGACCCAGGACAGAGCCTTGTGGGACACCACTTATAACCGGTTTCGAGTTTGACATGGCTCCGGCAACTCTGACTCTGTGGGTTCTGCTTTGAGCCAGTTAGCAACCCATCTTGTGACATAGGGGTTAATATTTAAGCTGGATAGCTTATCTATGATGCCCGAGTGGGGTATTGTGTCAAATGCCTTTGCAAGGTCCAGATAGGCTGTGTGGACTACCTTCCCTTCATCTATGGCCTTGGTGACTGTTTCAAAAAAGTCGACCAGGTTCAAGAGGTAGGATCTGCCCTTGACAAAGCCGAATTGGGTAGGATCTAGTGTCTGTAGGCCCCAATGTCTTTGTTTATGAGTTCCATGATGATCCTCCCCATGGCCTTGCAGATAAGGCTAGTCAGGCTTATGGGGCTATAGTTACCAGGGTCCGTTGAGGCACAACCTTTGTGGAGTGGGACCACTGTTGCTGTACACCATTCTTTGGGTACATATCCTGTAGTGAGGCTGAGATTGTACAGCAGTTTTACGTGAGGGTTTAGTTCTTCTTGGAGTTAATGTAGGACGCAACCTGGGACACCGTCTGGTCCCATTGAAGCAGTGTTTTTTGCTTTGGAGAGGGCGGCTTTCACCTGAGCATCTAAGATGTTAGGGAGGCTGCACTCTGCTGGGATAGATATTTGCTCTTTTGGGGGGGGGAAGAGGGGGAGAAGTTTGCACTGAACCTGTCTGCCAGGATGTTGGCAAAGTCTGTGGGTACAGTGTATTTTTTTGTCATTTAGAATCAACTCTGAGCATATCTGGGAGTTGCATCCCAGGATCCTAACATAGTTAAAGAAAGCCTTGTGATTGTCTTTTGTGTCCTGTGCAATTTTTCTCTCAAAGCTGGCCTTGGAGGATTTTATGAGGGATCGTAATTTTTTGCTAGTACTGATCAGAGATGCCTTCCCTTTTAGGGATTTTGCTCTATCATGTAGTAGCTTCCTCCTTCTGTTGTACAACTTATTTATGGCTGGGGTACACCAGACTGGACGCCTGCCTTTGGACGATTGGGTCTTGGTTTTGTTTGGGATAGCATGATCCATGCATTCTTGGAGGTGTCCATAGAATGCGTTTATATAGGATTCTGTGGTTTGAACCATAGTTTCCACTGGCCCGGGGGCCTTGAAGGATTCCACCTCAGTTTTGAGAAGTGTGAAGTTCACTTTTGAGAAGTTTTTCACTGTGGTTTCTGGGCTGGGGGTGAGGTCAGGTTTTGGATATCCAGTAAAATTAATTTATGGTCTGATCTTACCAATGAGGGGTATACTTCTGGTGTGGAGCATAGGGTCCCCATGTTGGTGATGATCAGGTCAAGTATGTTTTCCCCTCTTGTGGGAGTCATGACTAGTTGTTCCATGGCATTTGAGTTTATAAATTCCAGGAACATTTGGGCTAGAGTGTTGGGGCTTGACTAATGCTCCCAGTCTATGTTTGGGTAGTTGAAGTCACCCAATATAATGGTGTTTGGAGAGATCTTCATGTTCTCCAATGTTTTCAGGAAGGCCGAGTGGGATTCCTGATTTTGAGATGGTGGTCTGTAACATGCTATAAACTGATAGGCAGTTTTGCCCACTGTTAGTTGCACATGGATGGTTTCTGATGCTTCGTGCAACGCCACTAACCTGGAGGTGTGGGTATCCTTGATAAATATGGATACTCCCCCTCCTTTTGTGGTTTGGTCCGAGTTTTGGGGCCGAAAAGCATGATATGAGGTATAATCTGGCAGTGCTGGGGTGCTCTCTGGAGCCTTGAACCAGGTTTCTGTCTCTGCGCAGATATCGATGTTCTCCATACTGAGGAGAGCTTCGAGTGCATGCATTCTGAGGTTTAGACTTCTGGCGTTTAGCAGCATTACCCTTAGTTTCTTGTTCTTTGTGTTTTCTATGGAGGTGGGTTTGTCTTTAGAGCCTTGCCTAAAAAGGCACTATGGGGGTGGCAAGAGCCTTTGCCAGTATCCGAAAGCCCAGGGGTGACAGGTGCAAGCTGTCCCTAGCAAAGCAATGTGGCATGTCAAGCATGTCATCCCAAGCTGACAGGCACTGGATCCCCTTTGAATGACACCAAAATTTTAGCCAATTGTTAAAATCGATCATTTTGTCTTTATACTGCGGCAACATTCTAGGTGAGGGTAAGATGCTGCTCAAAGTCAGGGTCATACCGGCCTGGGCTACATGATTGGAGAGTGCCTCTATGTCTCTTTTCATGTAGTCGAGGGAGGTACGTCTCAGGTCATTCACACCAGCATGTACTATGCCAGAGTCATATTTGTATTTGCTTTGGAGTGACCTGAGTGCTTGCGTTATGTGGTGGATCCTAGCGCCCGACAGGCAGCTCACTGTGACCTTCTCCTTGTTCAGCCTGGTGAGCGGGACGTCAGTGTGTCTGACTATAGAATCACCTATTACAAGTGTATCAGGTGTGTTTTTCAACCTTAAGGGCTGTGACTGTTTGGCACACTGACTTTGTGAGCTATGTGTTGCACATGTTTTGCTGTGGGGTAGTGTTTGCTTGGATGTCTGCTTTGGAGGTCTCTGCTGCTTAGGTAGATTTTTATTTAGAGCCTCCGAGTATGTTTTTGTGTGTTTATGTGTTTGGTTTGCTGTTGTGGCAGGACTATGTGAGATTGGATTAGTGTTGTGTGAGGTTACCTTCTCCTCCTGACTGGTTACACCAGTTCTGAGTTGAGAGAGCTCAGCCTCCAGTTTGGCTATATGGTTGCATCTCTCACATATGTTTGAACCTGTTTGGAGGAGGAGAGGGTTGTCTGTGTACATGAGGCAGTTGTAACATTGCCTCAAGATTCCCAAATTCACCAGCTGGACTGGAGAGGAAAACATTAACTGACCTTTCGACATGCTAGAGTAGTAAAGGGGAACTCTTTTATCACTTAATTAAAAAGGACCAATAGCGGACAAGGTAATTGTGGAGAGTGTATGAGGATGTAGTGCTTTTAGTTTATTAGTGCAAGATTGTAAGATTGCTTATTTGGGCAAGTGCAGGGTCTTAGATTGAGAATAGGGTGTTTAAATTGAGAGATAGAGCAGTTCTAAGGGAAAAAGTGAAGAGCAGACTTTGTGGAGCCGGGAATAGTTTAAACCTGTTTAAGCGGCGCTGCCCGATGCTGCACTATGAGCACAATCGCGGATTTTTAAGCAGGGAACTTCAAAGAGCTAGAAATGACCCAAAACAGCCACTTACTACAAGATTCTTGTGCTGAGGTCACTCCTTCAGGGACAGATAGGCTGCTCAAGGCTCCCCACTCCCACTGGTGAGCAAAGAAACTTCCTTCTATCCAAGTAAGGAAATGGGCAACACAGGAACTATCCAAGAGTCCAGAATAAAGCAAAGCTTGTATAGGGGACTATTCTAGTTAAGGAAAGGCGGGAAACAAGGATATATATATATTTTTTTTTTCAAGAAAACAGCAAGAAAATTACAGTATATTCAATGCACAGGCTAGCGCACTTGAGTGGGCAGCCTCAACAGTTAATTACAGCAAATAAACTTTTAAATTAAGTGCAGGAAATGAAAAAACACAAAAACAAGCTTTTAACAGTTAAATCAGCAGTGTAAACTCGCTTTTCGGCGAGAAAGGAAGGTCGCACAGGTAGAAACAGAAAAATATACTTATATCTTGAAAGCAGTCACTCTTTTCATTTCTCTGCTGCTAGCACCACTCTGCAGGACCACGAGGAGCTGTTGCTGAGTAGTATAGTACTGAAGTACAGAAGACCGAAGTGTTGAATAATTATTGTACTAATCTGCTGTACTTCTGTATTGCTATGCTGACATGCTGAAATTATATCTGCCAGCCTAAGTAGCAAAACCAAAAAAAAAACATTAAAAAAAAAGTTGTACAGCATTGCATAGGATCATAGGATCACAGGAAGTTACTAGCTGAGTTCTACCTTTATGTCCACGATCAGCACCTATCGCCCCTGTCCAAGATGGACACAGGTGGAACCCCCAAGGTGAATTTATGGTTACCCATCCAATCGTCCAGATGGCATTTGAAGAGAGCCAATGAGGTGCTCTGTTTGACATGAAGTGGGAGTCTGTTCCAAAGGTGTGATGACCTCTGAGAGACAAATATGTCCCTACAGCAGGTTCTATTAATGTCACATACCAGGTTAAGGTCTTTAGAGTGAGTAACCTGTCTATCATTTGACTTGCGGGTATGCAGCATTTCCAATAAAGCAGGGTCAGAGATTGCCTTGTTTGCAAGGCAGAGATCACCTCTGAATAGTCTGTATGAAACAGAATAAAGTGACACTGATTTCAGATGATCCACATAGGACAGATGCTGAAGATCTTGAATTTTCCTTGTGAGAAATCTTTGTGGTATCTCCAATTGCTGCAGGTGCTTGGAAAGGTACATACCAAAAGGGGAGTTGTACTCAATTATTTGCCTGATGAGGAAAGAGTAGAGGGAGGTTATAACTTCTTTTTTTCTGGAGGCAATGTCCTTACTTATGAGATGAGCAATACAGAATGCCCTACTTACCACTGTGGAGACATGGTGATCAAAGGTAAGGGTGTTATCAATCTGTGTGCCCAGGTCTTTTACCACTGAGTGCATATTTAGGGTGTTGCTACTGATGTGGTAGTTAGCAGGAATACCGCTATTACTGAAAGGGATGATAATACATTTTTTTGCACTGAGTTTTAGGCCATGACTTTGGCACCATTCATTTGTTTGTGTAATACCCACTTGTAGGATGTTGACATCATTTGGAGATTCCATGACCGCTTACTTTTACTGTTACACCAATGGAGTGGTATATATTGCAACCTGTATGGTATGTGAGGGGGTACTATGTGGGGAAGACAATCAGAGCCCTCAGACAAAGAATATATCAACACAACTATGATATACTAAAAAATAAAGAAACCAATGCTTTATTTAAGCATATAAAGGTACACCCGATACATTATTTTAAATTTTTTGTACTTGAACATGTAGAACTGGGTCCACGAAGGGGGCCCGACGATGACTTCCTTGAATATTTAGAGCTCAAGTGGCAGATTAAATGAAATGCATGTCAACCACCTGGGCTCAATGTCAAGTTATTCATTAGTTCTGTATTAAAACTAAAATCAGCTTTTTTATGTGATTTTATTCAAGATCTGTGTTTTAAATCATACTTCAATACATAATACATTAATGTCTATGTGGTTGGTAGGTGGCAATTGGTGTGTTGTAGTGGGCAGTTACTGTGATTATGTGTTACTGTCTTTTTAAACTGCTTAATTATTTTACAGGAAATGATGTTTGCTTTGTCAACCAATGGCTGTAAGGGTTAGGGTATTTGAATATGGCATTTTTTGTATGTTCTTGTTCTGATGAAGTCTTGTGATTTTGACGAAAGGGCTTAACTTTTTTCAATACATTTTCTGGATTTAGTGCTGCAGTGCTCCTTTGGTGATCCTCTTCAGATGTAATGAGTTAATACATGTCATTCTTCTGGCTGCATATAAATAAAGGTTTTGAACTGTGCCTTCATATAATTGAAAAAGCTGTCCATAAACTTGTGTTTGTAGATACTGCTACTTTGCTTTGCTGAGTTGTGACATGACTACCCTGCACTACTGTATTTGATTGAAAAGCAGACCTTTTGTGTACTTTCATTCTGCATTAAAATGTCCTAGCGCTTATTTAAAAGATCATTTTTTTGCTGTAGTAATTTATCACCAGAAGCTGGTCTATTTGTTCCCCTTCAGTTAGAGAAGAAGCTACTGCCTTCATTGATTCTGGATTGTATTACTATGGGTTACAGTGCAGTGCAAACTTTTTATTGGCCTGTGTGTTCTTGTTTTCAGCTTTAATCTTGGTATGTTTGCGGATGCCACTGCTGTATTGTGTTGCACTATGACACAACCAACCTGCCTTGAACTCTGCTATCAAATCTAATGGGAAAACCAGTCTCACAACATCTGGGACGTGCTCTTCTTAGTTCAATACAGCCCAGTATTGGCATATATATGCATATAAATACAAACACACACACACACACACAGATATATACATATATATATATATATATATATATATATATATATATATATATATATATATATATAAAATAGCAAATCCTCATCTTGGTAGTTGTCCTATTCCTCCCAGCACCTATTCCCTGGACTAGTACACCTGACTGATCACATATGCTTGGCTGCTCCTGGGTGTGTATGTTGTAGCAGTTTGTGACTCGTTCTGAAAGATCTGGATTCAGGTTCTGGCCAGTGCAACCTTCTTTAGTTCAGCACTACCAGACCTACACAGGTGCCTGTGCTTCCAGCAGCTTCTTATTGATATAGACGTTTACCTGAGTTCAGATTTAGAGTTTGTTGATGCATTCTCATTGTATTTGTTTGTATCTTCTTGTATGTTAGGCCTGCAAATTTAATAACAGCTCTAACTACAAATCCTGTAAATTTATTAACTTTTTCAGAAGTTAAGCTAAACTGGATGATATAGCAATTCTAGAAAATAATGACATGCAAATGTTGTAAATTTTGTACAATATTCATGTAAGTGCTTTCTAAATTGAATTAATCAATGTTATGTCTGACTATCATTTCCAAGTTACTGTTAAAAGCCATTTACTCTGCCTCTAAACAATATACTATCATTTTTTAACCTGTTACAAAATGTTCAAATCAATGTTTTCTCAATAATGTGCTAAGTACTATATCAGTCTGTTTGTAACCAATGCTGAACCTGTTTAATAGTGTGTGTGTGTGTGTGTGTGTGTGTGTGTGTGTGTGTGTGTGTGTGTGTGTCACTTTTTATCATTGATGCCTTGGTTCCCAGGTCAAGGCTAAAAACAGTCTGTCTACCCAGGAAGCAAACTCAAATAAATAAATTCTCACATTCTACTCATTTTAAATCATAATAAAATGGAGGCACCTGAAATGGAAGAAAACCCTGAACTTACTGGTATAAAACAGATATATTAGACAGGAGGACACTGCAAAAATCCACTGCCAATCATTAGCGGACCGGAGTTCCTCTGTGCTGACCCCTAACCGGGAAAAGCCGAAAGACAAAAACTAGGAATCCAGGTTTGACACAGATTATAATGTCTTGTTGTTCTCTTGCTGGAACTTGGATGTTCTCATTTTGTCAATTTTCATATAAAACACCTACGTTATTAAAGTGAAAATAAAGTACAAAACATAATTTTTTTTTAAACCATGTAACATAAGTGTTTAATAAAAATATTTCTAAAATGTGATTTTTTTATATATTGAACATTGTCCTTGCAGCCCATTTTAAGCCCAGGCAATTTCCCTTCAAAGGTAAGGATCAAACCCTCTTGCATGTGCTTCTGAGGTAAATGCCTTAACCATTATACCAATCCCCAATACCCTTCATCACCGCCTACACCATGTCTAGAATGAATTTATCTCTTGTCCCTCACTCTGTACTTCTGTTCTATATTAAAGAAACTGAACTACTGCTGGGGTCTTGCACTTATTTGAATGTAAAACATTTAGGATTTATGTAATGTATTATCTCTTCTTTCACACTTCTTTTTCACTATCTCAAAAACTAAGAAAAAGAACTTCCAAAGGAAAGTTAATAAACAACTGAAAAATCTGTTCCAGCACACTGGAAGTTTTTTTATAAAAAAATAAAATACAAAAATCATTATATATGTAAATATATCAAATGTTAGCTATATATTACTGATTACTGTTACAGGCAAAGGCGGAGGGACTGTGGCTAACCAAGTTCGCAGATGACTGTAAATTGAGTGCAATAATTGACTCTCCAGCTGACACAGACATCCTGCAAAAGGGTCTCACAGAGACAAACACCTGGTGTCAAAGTCACAGCCTCAAGCTAAATGCCAAAAAATGCATAGTAATCCCATTTGGGAAAAACAAAGTACCTACAAACTACCACATAGATGGGAATCCACTAAGTACAGAAGAAGTAATTAGTGACCTGGGTACCAAAGTAGATAGCATGCTCTCCTTTGATAACCACATAGCCAAAACAGTCAGGAAATCCTTCTATGTGGCACACCTTATCACAAAGGGTTTATCATCCAGATCCAAGAAGGTGATTGTGCCCCTTTACTCCTCACTCATTAGGCCCATAATAGAGTACAATGCCCCATTTGGGATGTACCTCACTAGACACCTGCAACAACTAGAAAGACCACAGAAGTACCTCACTAAGAGGATTAAGGGCCTTAAACAATTACCTTATGAAGCACGACTAAAAAAGCTCCAGCTCTTCTCAGTCGCTTATCGTATACTCAGAGGCGACCTATGCCTGACCTATAGGACCATGTCAAACCCTGAACTAATGGACATGCTTCACCTCAAAAAAACGAAATCCCTCAGAACCACTCGTTCTAGCAACTTGAACCTATGTACAACAATAAACAGGACATGCTGGAGGGATAGATTCCTGTCCCAGCGACTCCCCTCACTCTGGAATAGAATCCCAATCCATATTCGACAGAGCTCCTCTATGACCCTCTTCAAGAGAAATCTTGATGAGTGGATGGGTAATCGTAAGTTCTACCCTGGGATCACTTCAGGAGCCCTGTTGACAGAGGCCCAGGTTACTAATCTAATGGGGAGGCGAAAGCCATCACTTTGTGGCTAGGCTTATAAATGCCCATGGGCAGATGGCCTCGTACTTACCTATGAATCTATGAACCTATTTGTAAAAAACATTTTATATTTATAGTTTAATTCATTGTATTGTATTTTATGTTTTTTTATAAAAAAACTTTTTTTAAGTTTAGATAATAGTTTAATTATTTTCACGACATCATTTATCATGTGATTAATTATTTTATTATATAAAAGTGCTTGTGGGTGGAGTTCAAGTTTTTCTGAAGAAGTTCACAAAAAATAAAGTGAATGAAAACGCTAGATTTGGTGTCCTTTCTTTCCTAAGTGTGCTGGAACAGATTTTATATATGATATTAGGTCAATATTGCAGGCACCCCTTTGAAACGTTGCCTCTATGGTGATAAGTTAGGAATCAGCATTTCTGAACTGCAGGGATTGTAGCTTATTTGCCACCTACCTCTTTCCCCCCACTAGATGAATGGGAGTGACGCTGGAGAAGCAATGGACTGGTCCATCAGCAATGGGGGTGGTGGGGGGGGGACTGATTCTCAGCTGAAAGTGCCAGGAAAAGACAGAGAAAAAGATTGTTGCTGTATTATACAAAGACCAAAGCAGTAAATAAAACAAGGAACCAAAGCTTCTTGTTGCTGTATTATATTTTTATTATGCAGAATCAGGGTTTTACTTCTTACCAAAATGTGATGTGCTCCATTCTAGAATTAAAACAGAGTATGTCACAACACTGAGTTTAGTAATTACACTAAAGCAGAGATTGCTATGACTAACAAAAACATAACGTAAATATATGCCATTTCTTTTCCCAGCTATAAAGATAAACACATTTATACCATCAATTCATATTTTATGATCCCCACACCAACACATCACTGTAAAAATTTGAAAGCCCTCTCCTCATCTATCAATGATTTATAACCCTTATTACTTAATGCTGCGTATTCCAGTGTGTTACATAATTACAGTGGTGCAAACAGCATTCTGTCTATTTACTACAAATGTGTCTCTACATTCAATCAAATGCACATACACATTACATACAAAGTAGCTCCTACTGACTCTCACCAGTAGATAAAGATGGGAGAAAAAATATCTATCAATAACAGAGTTTTAAGAAGGCAAGGTCTTTTTCTTTATGGTGAAGTCATTGGAAAGTGGTTGCATATCATGCCACTGTATTGGATAGTCATATATCTATCAATACCAGGGAGCTCTGGTGTCATGTAAGTTATTCCCTCGTAGCCAAACAACAGCTCCAGTCCAGTATAACAAGAATTCTACAGTTCCTTCCATGATACTTTTGGAAACTCTAAACTGTGCAATGCAATCATGTTTCTTACTATTGCATCTGCTACTTTGGAAACCTAGAATGTGCTTGAAAAAAATCTGTTTCTGACTAATATAACTACCCTGCAAACAAAAAGAAGGCCAACAACAAGCAAAGGATGCTGAGATACCAAAAATATTGTAGTAAACCAACAAATCAAAGTGACCACCACAGCTAATAACATATAATTTAATGAGGATAAACGCTTTCGCACATTCAGTGCTTCATCAGATCCATATAAAAATGTTAAAACAATGTCTTTAAATACATACAAACATCATAATTAAATACAAATCAACCAATAAAAACAATCCAATTGATGTAATGCCCTTCTCCCAAGGGCTAGTTTTAAAGGCAAACTGCTGCTTAAACCTGGTGTTTTGTCTGCCTGCATAGCGGCAATCCAATTCATTTCAGCCACTTCTGTTTTATTAACCATGTCACCTCCCCTTACATCACTGTTAATAATCTATATCACAGAAAAAATAAATGACTGATTATTATTACTAGCTACATGTTTAGCTAGAGCATTTAACATGTTACCTTTCCTAATATCACACGTGTTGCAAAGTCTGCTCTTTTAGCATCCTGTTAGTCTTGCCTACATAGAATGATGCACAGAATTTGCAGCGTGTCAGTTATACAGGGTTGCTGGTTCTACAATCTGCATAAAAATTGAATGTGAACTTGCGCCCAGATACAGGGTGTATAAAAATAGTATCACAAGACATAAGCCAACAGGCCTTGCAGTTCCTGCATGGAAATGTACCATCCTAGTAGATTTCATTTCTCTTTTAGAATGAGATGTGTAACAAAGTTGTCTTTTAAGTGAAAGATTAGTTTTAAAAGTGTACTGGGGTTTATCACCTAAAACTCCTTTTAACCTATCATCAGACAACAAGATGGGCCAATTTTTATTGATAATGTCACATACTCTGTTAACATTACTACTGTAAGTAAGGGGTATCCTCTGTACTAACATGTTATTAGATGAATTCATATGCCCAGATCTAGTATGTGCTACCAAACATTCACTTGAGTTTGTTTTCGTGTAATACGGTTTACCAATAATGGACCGTGAATCAATAACATCATTCATCACATTCACTATCTCTGAAGTCTTATAACCTCTTCCTAAAAAATCATCTATTAGCCTATCATTGGCCTGAGCATATTCATTATCATTTGTGTATAACCTAGACATTCTCAAAAACTAGTCCTTAGTTACAGTTCTGAAAACATGTGTAGGATGCATACTGGTACGATGTAACAACCCATTTCTAATACATTCTTTCCTAAACAAAGAACTATCAGTAAGGCCATCACATATAGTTATCTTCACATCCAAAAAAATCTATAGACTGGTTAATATAACTACCCTGCAAGCAAAGAAAAAAAAATCACCTTCTTTCAAATTTAAGTCCTGAAGTGGCATAAATGCAGTTTATTCCCAAACTGTGCACAATCTAATGACTGTTTTATAGGTTAAGGATAGTGAATCAAGCCCCTCAAGGGAGACGTGATCCAAAGACGGGAGTTGGCCTTAGATACAATCAATGACTGAGGGGGGGGCAAAGAAAGGGAGTGAGAAGATCATAACCTAACCCCTCCGATCACAGCAGAGACAAGCCAAGCCCCAGAACACCCTCATAATGTATGAGGGGCCCCACTGAAAATGGAGTTAAGTACGGGGGGGGGGTGGAGAGTAGCTGGAAGAGCCAGCATGGACATCGAGCATTGAGAAGCCAAGGCAGTAAACATGAGGCTCAAGGGGACCAGAAAAAAAGATAGTGAATTATGGAATTTCAATGATGAAGTTGTATAAGCCTAGCAGAAGCTTTTGTGGTTCTACATTAAAAGATTTCCAAGCATAATGCCAAGGTTTATAGGTGAATGCTAGGCTAACTGCCTGAAATAATTTTAAGCTCTGCCAATAACGTGAGGTCAGAAATAAACCCTGTACTTTGTTTTAGAAGATGAAAATCTTAACTCTTATGCTAAACCCACCCTGATGAGTCATTTTCAGCACAACCAATAACGTGAGGTCAGAAACAAACCCTGTACTTTGTTTTATAAGATGAAAACCTTAACTCTTATGCTAAACCCACCCTGATGAGTCATTTTCAGCACAACCAATAATGTGAGGTCAGAAACAAACCTGTACTTTGTTTTATTAGGTGAAGACCTTAACTGTTATGCCAAACTCACCCTCCTAGGGCATCATATAGCCCTGGCTAGAGTGAGTCACATTTATTTTTCTGTTGATACAGTGCTGTAACAAACCATGTAACTTATTTTTGATTCATATTTGTTCAAGAAAGCAAGCAAGTTAGCATACAAACCACTTGAAATATATGTAAAAATTAAATTGTTTAATAGACACAAAGCTTTTGAACCAAATGTTTTTTCTTAATGTAGTCATAAGAGTTAAAGACCACATATTGTTAAATACTAAAATGAATTGTATCAATTATACTATAACTCAATTAGTAACATAAATTAAAATTCAAAACACAGCCCAAATTCATAAAATACCACATAATAGTCAGTTAAGAATCAGTTATAAATAATTTCATTCATATTGGTGGTGGTGCTGCGGTAGCGTTGTCGCCTCACAGTTAGACGTTGCCCTTTTCGATTCTTAGAGCGTCTTCTGTGTGGTGACATGCGTGAATGGGCGTTCCTTTGTTGAAGGTTGTGCGTTAGAACTGGCAAGCTAGCATGTCAAAATCTACTGCCAATCATTAGCAGACCGGAGTTCCGCTGTGGCGACCCCTAACCGGGAAAAGCCGTAAGAAAACAAACAAATCTTATTGTATCTAATAAGATATCATTTCATTCACATCTTATTAGATTTTAATTTCAGTACTGGTTTTAATGCTAATAGTTGCATTCAAACCAGGGGAAAAAATCAGCATGTATTAATGACACCCATTTATATTTATTTATATTCAGCATATTCAATGAACTTGACAATATTGCCACCTTTTGGTGAAAGAAATATACTGATTTTTATTTACAATAGTTTCATTTCTGATATTCACAAAAGTATATAGTATAATATACTATATTAAATAGTTCAAATAAAACAATGAGAAATGATAGGGAACATATTATAAAGAAAAAAGGACCAGAAGAACTGGGTAACTTCATTACCAAGTTAGTCAGTATTCATTCAAAGTAGTGAGGAAAAAAATATGAGTTGTGTTAGGTGTAGGGAGTATTAAATCCTGTCTGAAGCCCACATTTGACACCAATGAATAATACTTCTTTATGTGATCAGCCACTTGTCACTGTGGTCATTTAAAAATCATATTGTGGACACTCATGTCACTCGTAACATTAGCAGTGATGTCAGTATGTATATGTAGTATACGCAAATGCTGAAAATATTTTGATAAAATAGAGAGTGTAGCTGAAATATATTATTTTATATTCCCTCTCGCTCTTTCTCACACACACATGTGCACATAATATATATATATATATATATATATATATATATATATACACACACACACACACACACACACACACACACACACACACACACACACACACACACACACACACACACACACACACACAAACAGACACTCCAGACATGAACACACACACACATACACACACACACACAAACAGACATAGACACTCCAGGCATGAACACACACACACACACACACACATGCAAGTATGTACAAACACATATCATGCATACCTCTCAACTGTACAGATTTTCGCAGAATGTCCATATTTTTGCCCCATATTTTTGCTCCATTTTTCATAAAATTATGGTTTTCTAGCAAATCACTGGCAAATTATTGAAGCTTTAAGCAAGAAAATAATGACAGACATTTGAGTTTCAGACTTCATACCCTGGAGAAAATTCATGCTAATGTGAAATCTGTTATTATATGTTTGTAAGAGCAATATTTAAAAGAAAAGTCGTCCCTATTTATGGGCCTTTGTACCTCCATTATTTATGACTTTGTCCAGATTTCTTGCTCTAAGAGGTTGAGAGGTATGCACATATGTATGTGCACACATACACAATATGTTCCTCTTTCTGTGTTACTAGAATGTGTCTTATTTCCATGATTTCATTGTAAATTGCTTGATTTTAAATGCCAACAAAACTACATTCCACTGATATTTAAGAGAACAAACTATAATGCTCCGTGTCTCCAAATCATCATAAATAGTATCATAGTCTATTGTGCTTTGAGCTTTCAGGTTCACATTTAGTTGCACGTCACACACATATCCCATATTATTTATTTATTTATCGATTGATTGATTGATTGATTGACTGACATTTGTTAACCGGGTTAGTCCAGCTGGGCTAGGAATTTTCAGTGGAGACCTGAGGAGAAAAGCTCCAGTTACAAAAACAATTTACAGTATAATAAAAAAATTAACATTCTAAGATAGTACAATTACTAATACATAAGGTCAAAAAAGATAAATGTAGTGAGAAACATACAGAATAAAAATATGCAAGAAATATTAAACATAAATAGCAACATAAATATGCCAATCATTACTGTGTGGAAATATGATTTGGGGTCTCCTGTAGGAAGAACTATTCCAAGAGCATTACAATTACTTGTAAATATTTAAAGAAATATTACATATAAGTTAGTTAGATATAAAAAGGGGTGGGGGTGACTTCTCCCTTCTGCTCTACCTTAGTAATACATGTAAACTCTAACCCTAGCCCTAACACTGCTCCTGCCCGTAACCATAACATATTACCTTAGAAAAACCCTTTCCATAACACTATCACTACATAAGGCAGCTTGGGCACTCAGCAGGCCCACACAGATACACACATACACACACAATTAAATTTGCCCTCTTAGCTAACCCTTAGTTTAACCTTAAACCATAAACACTTACATGTACACTGGATCTACCCTTCTGTATAACCTTTACTCTAATACTAACTTGCAAAGACTCGCAAATTCACCAAAGCTGTCTCTTTGCTTATTTTTTCCTCTAACTTTAACATACACACACACACACACACACACACACACAACATTTGTCAATAGCACACACTGTCAGCAGAACAGCTGTCACTCAATCTACTCTTCACACTAACTGCTCAATGCTATAGTTTATTGAGCAAACAAGTCTTCAAACAAATGTGGTGCGACTCTCTCTCTCTCTCTCTCTCTCTCTGTGTATGTACATATGTGAATCTCTCTCTCTCTCTCTCTCTATATATATATATATATATACACACACACGCACACACACACACACACACACACATATATATATATATATATATATATATATATATATATATATATATATATATTTATATTTAAATTTTTTCCTGTGCAATTTCCTATAATCTGAGGGAAACTACTGCAGACAAAGGAATTAAACAAGGACAGTAGTATTTAGTCCCCGTTTTTTTAGAAAAGCACACCATGGCTGCCACTGCAATAATATGTCATACTCGTAGCTAGAATGGGGAGCATTCTGCATAGTCCTTTTCTCAATTCCAGTCCGAGATTAAGTACCTCAGTGTTCTGAATTTAATCTGTACCCCTAAAACTCCACTGAAAGCCAAACTTAAGTAATAGACAATTAACAGATGCATTTCCGTGTATGATACCTATAATAAAATGTTAACCTTAAAGAGACAGAACTTATTGGTAACCATTATCGCTTAATCATTTTCCTAGTTGCTTAGCTAGAGACTATATATATATATATATATATATATATATATATATATATATATATATAGGAGCGCTACAGAATCCTGAAAGCCCAAATTCCTGAAGACCAAAATCCCGAGACCAAAATCTCAAAAGTTCAAAATACTGAAAACACACAGGATACCAACACTTACTATATTCCACTACAAGTACATACAGAAAGATATTACCCTTCAACTATATGCAGGGGTGCAAGCCCCCCTGCACCCCCACACCCCCTGATACTTAAATATATCAACTCCAAGATTGCACTTCACTACACTAAGTGCAATCTTGGAGTTGATATATTTAAGTAGCAGGGGTTGTGGGGGGCACAGCCCCTCACATGGGGGTGCAGGGGTGCTTGCCCCCCTGCTTATACTTGTAGAAGTGTAATATGGTTTGTGTTTTATTTGTTTCTGTATGTACTTGTGCTGGAATATAGTAAGTGTTGGTATCCTGTGTGTTTTCAGTATTTTGAGGTTTCAGTATTTTGAACTTTCAAGATTTTGGTCTCGGGATTTTGGTCTTCAGGATTTTGGGCTTTCAGGATTCTGTAGTGCTCCTATATAGACCAAAACAAACAGGTCTAGAAGCCCAGAGTAAAAATAAAGTTATTTTAATGATGCACTTTTCTTCGCTGGCCATACAGCAACTTCTTCAGATAAAAATAAAATAACAAAATCATCCTTAAATAGTAAAAGCATGACATATTAAAGTATCTCACATGTTTAGTTAAAACGTATCAAACCAAGACAACATCACATATTAAAGTATGTCACATGTTTTGATACAACATATCAAACCAAAGCAGTATAGCACAAGTACGAAGCACATTAAATGTGAGTTATAGTTTATATATACAAAATCAAGTGTATATTAAATTAACTATAAATTACACTAATATAAATTTAAAAATAAAGGAGGACAATGTCATCTTTTTAAACTCTGTAACTTCAATAAACAAGCAATATTACAAGCTTCATTAAGCCCTGGACTAGAAAAAGCATTAAGCCTTAACTGCCATACTAGTCCACGTTGCTCTAGTAGCAAGTTAATAGGCCCCCCCCCCTACTGTCAGGATGTATTTGATCAATTGTCTTAAATGAAAACTTATGACCTCCACTAAAACAAGAGTGTTTAGTTAGAGAATTGTCACCCTTATTCTTGTCAATTGCATAAATGTGCTCGTAGACTCTGTCACGGAGTCTACGTTCCGTTTTCTGTCAAGGAGTCTACGTTCCGTTTTCCCTATGTAGTAAGCCATGCAGGATATGCAAAAGGCAATATACACCACTAGGTTCGAGTTACAATTCAGTTTGTACTTCAATTCGTACTTCTTCCCTCTAATGGTGAACGTCTTGCCAGTTTCTATGTATTTGCACATTCTGCACATGCCGCAAGTAGACATCCCTGCAAATCTACTCGAGGGCAAAGGTTAATTTCTTTCGAGAAGATTTTTAAGATTTGAGCCCTTTCTAAATACTAGTCTAGGAAGACTACCTAGTTTTTCTACTGAGTTTGTCATTGTTAATAAACTCCCAGTTTTTATATAGCATCAAACGTACCACTTCACTATCACTGCTAAATGTAGTTATAAAACTACTTCTAAAGTTAACATTTGAGTTGTAGGTAGATGACGCTAAAGGTGGACATATGTCCGTAGAATCCAAGCTAATGTTGCTTATCTCAGTCACATTAGTTAAAGGGGGTTCACACAAAATGGGTTTGATTATCCCATTTTGTCTTTTAGATTGAACCTCATCAATAAGTGTATCTATAAGTCTAATAGGGTACCCACGTTGTTGAAACATTCCACTTAAGAGTCTACATTCATCAATAAAATCGTCATCTAAAGTAACCATTTTTGCTGCTCTAATTAATTGCCCTTTGACAATAGAACATTTTTGTGAAAAAGGGTGGCAGCTTGAAAAATGAAGAAATGAGTTAAAATATGTAACTTTTCTAAAAATTTTAGACACGTATCTATTATACAATGTGTCTTTCATTAACCTGATGTCTACATAGTCAATAGTGTTATGGTCAAAGTTAGACGTGAATTCAAAAAATTCAGTTGCGTTGTTCAAATAGTTAGCAAACGTGTCAGCCTGGGTTCTGTCACCTCTAAAAACTATGAATATGTCATCCAGAAAACGTGTGTAAAAGATGAGGTTCGCCATGTGGTGGGAATTGTTAAAAATGAACTCTTTTTCCCAATATGCTATTACTAAGTTGGCTAAGCTGGCTCCACATGGCGAACCCATTGCCACTCCTCTCTTCTGGAGGTAGTTCTCCTTGTTAAAGATGAAGCAATTATTAGTGAGGATGATGTCCAAAAGTATCTCTATAAGGTGTATCTCACGTATTGGTGCCCCCTTGGCTTTAAGCATTAAGCTTGTCCACTCAACACTCTCTAGATGGGGAAGAGAGGTGTAAAGATCCTTGATATCAATAGTCAAAAAACTGTTGTCTGTGTCAAACACAAGGTCGTTAATCTTTTGTAAAAACGACCAAGAGTCTTTACATACCTGAGGTTCAGATTTCAAATATTTTTGCAAAATGGAATCTACCACCTTTGAACATGAATAAGTGATAGAACCCCTCCCATCTATCAGAGGTCTCATAGGGGGGTTGAGCAAGCTTTTATGCACCTTGGGGATGCCAAACATAACAGGGATTTTTGGCCATGGGACTGACATATAATTGAAAATGTCACTGTTGATTATGGCCTCAATAAAAAGGTTGTTTAAGTAGCCTTTAATACGGCCATAAGTGATGTTGACTTCATTAAGTGATACTCTAACATAAGTGTCACTGTTCAACAAAAGCCTCATTCTAATGTTGTAGTCAGAGAACTCGAAAATGCCCAACCCACCCCCTTTGTCAGGCTTAACCACTTGTACTTGGAGGGATCGTAGAAGTTGTAGTGCTGAGATTTCATCATGTGTAACATTACTATTTTTAAATTTTCTAATACTCGTATACCATGTATTGTCAGTGATGTGTCTCAAGTCTAACTCACATACACTCTCAAAAATACTAAGTACTGGGTGAAGTGGAGGATTAAATGTGCTAGGGACTCTAAAAATCTGGTTGTTGTCTACGGTGTTGCCAAATAAGATTGTAATATTAAGCTTTCTAACAAAGTACTTTAAGTCCAAAATTGAATGAACAATGTCAAGGTGTCTACTAGGCACAAAGGTGTTACCTTTAGCCAAAAGGCCAATGAGAACGGGTTCAATGGTGACAGATGAGTAGTTGAAAATGTTAAAGTCACCAAGGGAATTCTTCAATATAAAGACAGTACAATCACTGTTCTGCACTATCTCCTGTGTCTGTTGTTGCACTGTTTGCCTTTTTGGTTCTGGTTGTACTGTCTCTTTGGGATAGTACCAGTTTGTGTAGGCATCTGAAAATTTGAGTTGTTAGCACCAGTATTAGAATCGTGCTGCTTCGTGCCTTCCTGGCTGTTGTTATGATTACGAATCTGCTCACTGCGTCTCACATTTTCTTGTTCAAGGTTAACCACTTCAGTGGCTTCAATATTAACATTAGTAAAATTGTTTCCCTCTGGTGGTAACAAATTATTAGAGTTGAACAACGGTCCAACTTGAGCCAAAGATGGTTTTGGGTAAGCTGTGCCGTTGTCGTATGCCAGTCAGTCTCTTTTCATTTTTTTAACTTTGTTATATTTTAACCTTTCAAGAAGTGGGTCGATACTCAAAAAACACCTTTCATAGTCAAATGTGTATCTTACAAACTCAGGATTTGAAATATCTTCAGTATTCAAGTCTGATACTTCTTTAGTTAGTTCTTCAATTTGAAGTGAGTAATGTTTAATCATTAGTTGCACTAAGTCAAATACTTGTTGGTCAAATAAAGTGTTGAGCTCTAAATGGAACAATGAGTCGGCAACCAGTCCCGTAGGGTATTGATGAAAGCATAACTCTTTAGGTACAACTTGTTCACTAAGACATTCCTTGAAGTAAATTACATCAAGCTGCAATTTTTTAAGTTTTAAAAGCTTGACATCAAAATTTTCAATTTGTCACTAAGTGAACGAAAACTGACCTGCTGTTCATCAGTGTTGTCTGCTGGTTGCTCCTGGCTGCGGCCGAAACCAGACGAAAACTTAGTGGTATCATTCACCCATTTGTTGAAATGTGAAGCACTGATAAACCCCACAACACCGTTCTGCAGGTTCACTTGCTCGTTGTAAATAGTAGCATTGCCAGTAAGTCCACTTGTTGCCTGTTGTGCTGGAGGTATAGAGATGTTGTTACTTAACGGTAAAGAAACACCGTCTTGGTTATTATTGGTCTGTGGCACATTCAAGCCTCCGTGTACACCTCCTTGTTCTACAGGTATACCACTGAGGCTAGTCTGCCTAGACAAACCACATTGCTGGTTACGCTCGTCAACTGAATCTAAGCGAGAAGCCATCATGTCCACTCGCTTAGTTAAAGAATTACCAACAACGTAATGTTCCGTAAATCAGTTTGTGGCTGTGATGAGCCAAACAAGTTGGGACTACTCGGGCTGCTAGAAGCACCAGACGCCATGAAACAAACACACTAAAACTTGTTAAAAGTATACGAAACTAGAAAGACCAAAACAAACAGGTCTAGAAGCCCAGAGTAAAAATAAAAAATCCTGCACTGCTTACTATATAGGGAAAACGGAACGTAGACTCCGTGACAGAGTCTACGAGCACATTTATGCACTTGACAAGAATAAGGGTGACAATTCTCTAGCTAAACACTCTTGTTTTAGTGGAGGTCATAAGTTTTCATTTAAGGCAATTGATCAAATACATCTTGACAGTAGGGGGGGCCCTGTTAACTTGCTATTAGAGGAACGTGAACTAGTATGGCAATTAAGGCTTAATGCTTTTTCTAGTCCAGGGCTTAATGAAGCTTGTAATATTGCTTGTTTATTGAAGTTAAAGAGTTTAAAAAGATGACATTGTCCTCCTTTATTTTTAAATTTATATTAGTGTAATTTATAGTTAATTTAATATACACTTGATTTTGTATATATAAACTATAACTCACATTTAATGTGCCTCGTACTTGTGCTATACTGCTTTGGTTTGATATATTGTATTAAAACATGTGACATACTTTAATATGTGATGCTTTTACTATTTAAGGATGATTTTGTTAGTTTATTTTTATCTGAAGAAGTTGCTGTATGGCCAGCGATGAAAAGCGCTTCATTAAAACAACTTTATTTTTACTCTGGGCTTCTAGACCTGTTTGTTTTGGTCTTTCTAGTTTCATATACTTTTAGCAAGTTTTGGTGTAGATATATATATATATATATATATAGAGAGAGAGTTGTTATTTTAGTTGACTGTCATTAAGTCGACATCTGTTTTGTCAAAACACTTTTGCTGATGAAACTGAAGGTTGACAGCTGTGTAGGGTTACTGCATTACTGGAGTTGGGAGCTATCCCCTTTACCCAGAATTGTGCAATTTCAAGCTTAGAATATATAAGTAGCATGGGACTGTCAGTGCAGCCCCTTTTAAAAAACATTTTAAAGCTGCCTGCTTTAAGGTTGTTTCTTGGGGCATACACAGTGCCATTTTTATGTTATTTTTTCAATTATTTGCATCCATATTATACAAGTCAATATTTGATTGTTTTGTTTTTCTTAAATTCACCTGTGTACATAGGTATATAGATATATGTATATATATCTCCATACACACAGACATGTTTATTTATGCACACATTCTGTCTCTATATACATATGTATATCTACCTAATATATATATATATATATATATATATATATATATATATATATATATATATATATATATATATAGTGTGTGTGTGTGTGTGTGTGTGTGTGTGTGTGTCTACTGGTTTTGGTTGAATTACATTTGGTTGAAAATGATTTCAGGCAGCCACGTCACTGAAAGCTCATTTGAGTGAAAGCTCATTTGGTTGAATTCCATTTGGTCGAAAATGGAAAATAGCCCCTGCCCCACTGCAGTGCGACCCTGGATTGAGAATATAAAATGAGGGTGCATAGCCCCCCCACATTGGGGGTGTGGGGGCGTAGCCCCCCACATTTTGCAACTAGTTTTTACTGACTTTATATGTTTCAATGTATTTTTAATGGATACACATGTATAAAATAGTGCATACACTGCAATTATGTGGGGGGCTATGCCCCCCACACCCCCCTTACTTTATATTCTCACTCCAGGGTTGCACTGCAGTGGGGCAGGGATTATATTCCATTTTCGACCAAATGGAATTTGACCAAATCGGTTTTCAGTAAAATGCATTTTCGGTGAACTGAACTGCCTGAAATTATTTTTGACCAAATGTAATTCGACCAAAAGCAGTAGACCCATACATATATATATATATATATATATATATATATATATATATATATATATATAAATATCTATATATATTACAGTAAACTCTCATTTAACCTGCAACCATGGGGATTGGTAGATGCCAGATAACTGTAGTTTCTGGTTGCTTGAGAGTTACTATTAAAAATAGACCTGACTAATACTGTACCTATACTACACTATACCATACCATACCATACCATAAACACTGCTGGGGAGATAGGGAATGTATTCCCATCTTCCTTTTTAAAACTCTAAGACTCTAAAAACTTATGGTATGTTTCTGAGGGGGGAACAGAAAGTGCAACACATGAAAATTGAATTGTTCATACTGTACTGTATTTCTTTTTTTTTTTTGCCAGTTACTTGAGGTCCAGTTAACTGAGATGTTACTGTAGATATATATATATATATATATATATATATATATATATATATATATATATATATATATATATATATATATATATGTGTGTGTGTGTGGGGGGGGGGGTGTCTGCGTACAGTGTGTGTCTGTGTGTATATGTGTATTTGTGTGAATAAAATAGGCCTGGAAACAGGAGGCACTCATCCCTATTGCTCGATTAAATTTTCCTACCTCTTCAGATGCTAGCACTGTTACTAGATCTCCTGTTGCTTGTATCATAGTCATGGCCAAAGGCTTTTAGGTGTATACTAAGAAAGCAATTGTCAAACGATATTGTGAATAAAAATGTAAGCCCAATAAAGACAGTACAATGAAGATTCAGCTTTCATTATCAACACAAATGAAAACATGTAAATAATAAACCGGCTCAGCTCCCCAGACACTGCAAACTTTAATAGACCAAAAGAGTGAAAAAACACATATTAAATCTATACATATGAACAGATAACTAAGCGCTTTCACCCACATACATAGTCAGGCATCAACTGAGTAAAAGAGCCCTTCATCTTTGTTACATTTAAAGCTATTAGTTACAGACACACCCCAATAGGCAACCAACCCAAACCAAAGAGCAATTTATAAATTAAAGTCACAGTAAAACAACACACCAATGCTTGTTGGAAAGCACAGTTACTTATAACTAGAAAAAATATTATTCAATTTAAAACACAAACATTTTAAAAAATCTATATATAGACATGTTTGTATAAAGGTAGTAAATAAAAATAATAAATAATAATAATAATATAATACTTAACATTCTTCAAACAAATGTAGATTTATACTTTAAAATACTAGAGACTGAGATGTGATCATTAATGCCTGGAGGTCTAGATGCATCCAGCCTTAACTGCCAGATGCACTCCCTCATCTCAAGTAAAACTTTTAAATCACCTCCCTTGTCATTAAAAGGAATTCTGTCTATTACAAAAAGCAGAAATCTCTTAAAAGTAGGGCAACTCAGACTGTGCATATACAAGGTATTGCTAGTTCTTTTGTTCCTGATATCTCTTAAGTGTTCCAGGATTCTAAGCCTTAACTTTCTTGTTGTTTTCCCAACATAGAAAGTAGAACAGCTGAAACATGTAGCAATGTACACTACCATCTTAGTATTGCAGTTACAGAATCCAGGGCACCTAATAGTTTTATAGAAGCCTTGAACTGCCACATAAGGGCCATTATTAATAAACTTGGTAATGTACATTGCTACATGCTTGAGCTGTTCTACTTTCTGTGTTGGGAAAACAACAAGAAAGTTAAGGCTCAGAATCCTGGAACAACTAAGAGACATCATGAACAAAATAACTAACAATGCCTTGTATATGCATAGTCTGAGTTGCACTAATTTTAAGAGATTTCTGTTTTTTGTAATAGACAGAATTCCTTTTAATGACAAAGGAGGTGATTTAAAAGTTTTACTTGAGATGAGGGAGTGCATCTGGCAGTTGAGGCTGGATGCATCTAGACCTCCAGGCATTAATGATCACATTTCAGTTTCTAGCATTTTAAAGTATAAATCTACATTTGTTTGAAGAATGTTAAGTATTATATTATTATTATTTATTATTTTTATTTACTACTTTTATACAAACATGTCTATATATAGATTTTTTAAAAATGTTTGTGTTTTAAATTGAATAATATTTTTCTAGTTATAAGTAACTGTGCTTTCCAACAAGCATTGGAGTGTTGTTTTACTGTGACTTTAATTTATAAATTGCTCTTTGGTTGGGTTTGGTTGCCTAGAGGGGTGTGTCTGTAACTAATAGCTTTAAATGTAACAAAGATGAAGGGCTCTTTTACTCTGATGATGCCTGACTATGTATGTGGGTAAAAGCGCTTAGTTATCTGTTCATATGTATAGATTTAATATGTGTTTTTTCGCTCTTTTGGTCTATTAAAGTTTGCAGTGTCTGGGGAGCTGAGCCAGTTTATTATTTACAAGTTTCTGGTGTTACAAATGAAAACATGTTTGCAGGGGAACTGGCCCTCCACTCTCACACACATTATGCCACCATGGACAAACAACCTTGAGCAATTCATGTGATACTTCATGATACAAGTCACATGTTCCTGCTCTGGGCCAGTAATCAAGGAGCTTTAATTCTCACCATTGACACTGGAGAGGGACATTCACTTAGATCAAAAATTGATACACATAGTATTTTCAGATGCAGGTCTCTACACCAAGCACAATTTCCCTTAAGAGCACACATGGAATACACTTAGTCCAAGGGTTGGGTTTCCCTCTCTCTCTCCAGGCCCCCACTAAGACTCCCCACTGACACAGCTGTAGAGTTGATTCCTTAGCCAAGTGTTCCAAGTCAAGTCCTCCACCACTCTCTCTGTGAAACCAGTGCTCTGTGTCCCTGCTCCAAGTAGCTGAGACACACAGTCTTGAAATTTGATTTTTGACAAACACACACACACACACACACACACACACACACACACACACACACACACATATACACACATACACACACATGCACCTGGGAAAGGCTGGCACAGATTTACCATCTATGCCCTCTTCTGTCCAGACTATAAGGTAGGCACTGCCACCAGAACACTCCAAAGCCAGCTACTCTAAGGCTCTTACACGGGTACCCAATTATGTTGAGTAAAATTAATACTAATACAAATGATAGTGTTTGACCAATGCAGCAAGGCTTTCAGGAGTGGCCACAGTGTCACCAAATAAATACAAGTACTCTCAAAGGTTAAATATTATCTAAAAGACCAGCCACAATGAAAAGTTTATAAATATATTTAAATATATGTATAAAGTATGTATAAATATATTTACAATATATTTAAATATATTATAAATATATTTAATAATAAATAATGAAAGAACATGAAAGTGCTAAATATATATTTACAATAAACACCAGAGTTTCATTCACAAGAAATATTAAACATAACACAGATGGAAAGATTTATACAGATACAGAAAAAAACAGTACTTAACTAATCTCACTAATCTCATTATATTTTTCTGACTGCTCTAAAGAACTACTGTTGCCAAGTTCACTTACTAGAGCAAGGCAAGATGAAGTGGATTAGTGGTCTTGTCAATTCCAAAACAGAGTGCCCTGAGGCTTCTGTCTCATCTACTATTAAAACATAATTTCAGTGCTGGATTACAGAATGACATCACATACATCTGTTCATCTGACTCTGCTTCTCACACTAACCCCTTTTAACTGAACCAGAATCTAGCATATATGTGTTACCGTACACACAAATAGAGCTTTGCTAAGATGTGTTATAGCATCTGGAAGCTATAAAACCATTTCAAAACTTCCACCTTTCAGGTTAGCAATTAGTTCACCCCTAAGGGCAACACAGTAGGATTCCTAGTTCTGGGTTTCACAGACATTTTGACTCTGGCTGCAATCAGAACTGTAAGAAAAAATCTTTATGGCCTAAACCAGGTAATTTAATTTCAATGTAAACTGAACTTAGATTAACCTCTTCTCTTCCAATATCCTCTGTTACAATACATTCATTTAAACAGTTAAATACAGCCTGACATACAGGTGTATTTCTTTTCTGTCCAGCAGGATCCACTGTTGGTACATTTTGTAACACAACCCGTTTTACAAATATCTTTTCAACACAAGCATCTGCACAAATCAGTTTGATATACAAATGACATATAATTCTTTACAAAACTCCAGCTAGCTATGCTGGCATATGTTACATATCCACTGTCCTATTTCTCCTGACATAGCTAGCAATACCTCACATCATCACAGTATCCACTGAGTATTTATCCTGAGGCTTGCTGTGATTTTTGTTCTAGTGGAGGTTTAATTGTTCATTTTGAAAACAATTTTCTTGAATTTAGGTAAAAGTGAGAAATGCACCTGTGCTGAAACTCATAAAGAAGATCAGGGATAGCTGGCTTATGTTACAGCCTTTGTTAGCAATGATGGTATTTACTGATAAGGTTTTGACATAGGAGATAGATGGGGTTATAGAAGCCGTCAGCAAAGAAGTGGTGTACCCATGATGACTAAAGGAACAGTATGATGCCATGTGGAGCAGTCTGATTACCCATGGTAACTGAAGGACTAGAATGATGCCATGTGGAGCAGTCTGAGTACCCATAGTGACTGAAGGAGCAGTATGATACCATGTGGAGCAGTCTGAGTACCCATGGTGACTGAAGGAACAGAATTATGCCATGTGAAGCAGTCTGTGTACCCATGGCAACTAAAGGAACAGTATGATGCCATGTGAAGCAGTCTGAGTACCCATGGTGACTGAAGGAACATTATGATGCCATGTGGAGCAGTCTGAGTACCCATGGTGACTGAAGAAACAGTATGATGCCATGTGAAGCAGTCTGAGTACCCATGGTGACTGAAGGAGCAGTATGATGACATGTTGCTTTTGTAGCAGCAAGTAGCAGACATGCAAAATAAGTCAGTTGAAATAAGCAGATAAACTGTTTATACTGAATAGAAACTAGTTCATTTCAGACAAAAATCTGACTCTTAGTGTTATGATGAAAGAGGAGGAAGATAAAGGCCAAAATGATGAAAAAGACTGGTTTCTCCAAGGCATTGTTGAGAACAGAGAGAGCTGCCTGGGGATTCGGCACAGCCTACATGTAGTTTACGTGCTTGCCTGGTAAGCAGCAGCACTAACTGCATATTTACACCACTCACTGCATTTAAATGTCACAAGTGCAGTTTCACAGACAGCAACAGTGTTGCTGGCCTGGAAACATGTTAAACCAACATGAATGCCTGCAGGCATGTACACCATCAGAGGGGTCCCAGGATTCATCCAATGATGGTGAGACCATTTTACAACTTCCATTGACTACTTTCTCAGATGTTTTGCCTTGTTTCAAAGACATTGCTACAGTTCTTAATTATAACTATGACCCATTTGTTGGTATTATCAATCATTAATAACTCACGATAAGGCAACTTCCAGTGTAAAGAACCAATAACCAAAACCAAAAACTGGAAAAATACACGGACCGAAAACTTTGTAAATGTTTAATCCAAAAGCCAATGACACATTAACGTCTCCTCTTTACATAGTACGTTTTCGTCTTCCAAGCCAGAAAGACTTCATCAGATGCACATTGTTTGAGTAAATCACATTTATATAACAAACATAAATGAACATAAACCAATCATTTTATTCCAATTAGTTTAAAAACAACCAATGAGTTGACTGCTTCATGTCGAATTCATGAATAATTCATTTATTATTATCATAATTTACTTCCTTAAACGTCAACTTCTTAGTAAAAATATCTTGCTGTTAAAATGCTTAATTATTTAATAAAATATATTAAATAAAATGAATAAAATCCGTCTCTGGGTAAAAACCAAACTATTATCATTCTTGTTAAAACATTATCATAAAACTGTTTAAAACTGTTTAAAATTATTCTAACTGTTAAATAAATACATATATCAATATTTATTCATAGAAAAATATTTAATGTTATAAAATATATTATTATAACCTTAATAAATTTTATATTTTAGAAAATGAATTAAAATGTATATTCAAAAACAAGTGTTCTATATTTACTTACTTTATTTGCCTAACCTAGTGATGAAGGAATGGGTTGTGGTCCCTTACAACTTAGCAGATCTTAACTTCAGAATGGGCAAAATAGAAATATATTCATTTAAGCCCGGTTTATTCCCTGCATCTAAAGTCAGTTGCCACCACAATTCCCTCACTTCAATTCTCTCTTCCCATGGTCCACCCCTACCATCACATTTTACTTGTTCTAAAACTAAAAAGGTGAAGGTGGCTTGTGTACATAAAGTCAAGTGTTTATAAAGTGCATTGGTGTCTTTTTTAGTAGATATTTCATAATAATGTTCGTAAATCCTTCTTTTGAGTTTTCTCTCCGTTTTACCTACATAGAAAGATTTACAAACTGTGCAAAATGCAAAATAAATAAGTCCTTTTGACTCACAATTATAATATTCTTTGTTAACCAACCATTTTTTTCTACTTTCCAAGTAAAATTTATCCTTATTTATAATGTATTGACACTGACTACAACTGCCACATTTATAGGTACCCACTTTATTCCTGGTTACCTTTTTAGGTTTGTTTTCCAATAAAAACCTCAAATTACTTGAGTTCTTATATATAACCTTTTGTGGGCCTTTGGGTATTTTTTCTATGTCTGTGATGGCTGTAAAGCGTTCCCATTCCTTCAGGAATTTTTTCTTAGTTATATTATTAATCCCATTATATTCTAACACTAAGGTTTTTTTATAGTTCATATTAGTATTGTCTTTCTGTAAGGTTCTTATTTCATTTATATTATTTCCTGAAACTATAGGTTTAAACCTGTCCATTCTACCTTTTAATACTTCTTCCTTGATGTCTTTAACAAAGTTGGAGGGGTAACCTCTCTCTTTAAACATAGACTCCAAGAGGTTGCATTCTTCCTCAAAGTCTTTACTTCTACTGGTCATTTGACTCCCTCTAATGAATTGCCCCTTTACAATATTTCTCTTGCGGTGTAAAGGGTGTGCACTGTTGAAATGTAAAAATGAATTACAAAATGTTTTTTTCCTAAATACTTTTGTTTCTAATTTGTTATTCCATTTATATATCTCAACATCCAAGTATTCCACTTTATTTTCTGTGATATTGTGAGTAAACCTCAAAAAAGGACATGTGGTGTTTAACCACTCATCAAGTTTTTCTTTTCCCCCATTCCAAAAAATTATGATGTCATCCAAAAACCTGCGATACAACTTCCAATATTGCCTAAATTCTGTTGTTTTAATATTTTCTTCCTCCCATTGGGTGAGGACAATATTAGCAAAGGTGGGGGCACATGCTGCCCCCATAGCTACACCCTGTTTCTGTTGATAACATTCACCTTTAAAATATATAAAGTTGTTTCGCAACACTATGTCCATTAACCATGTACAGGTCAATTTTTCTTTCGAAGTTAAACTATTTTCTTGATATATAATATCTTCAAACATCCTTATTCCATCAGCCCAAGGAATGGAGGAAAATAAATCTATGATGTCTATGGTCACAAAAATCATATTCTCATCATATAAATCTGGGGTAATAGATTTTAATAAATCCCAAGAGTCCTTTAAAATGAAGGTTTTTCCCATCCAAATATTTTTTAATTTAGTATCCAAATACTTAGCTAGAGGTTGAGTCTTCGACCCTTCAGCAGAGACTATAGGTCTAAATATTGGATCGGTTTCATTTTTATGACTCTTCGGAATTCCAAATAATGAAGGAATTTGGGGGTTTTCCACTTTTAAGTACTTCTAAGTATTAAAATCTATCAGTTCCTCTTGCATCATGTCAAATAAATTAGAATCTATTTTGTTGTATGATATATTAAACTCATTTTTGGAAACAGAAGAATATTTTCCTTCATCCCACAAAATACTGTACATTTTACTTTCATATTGTATAGTATCCATGATAACCACCCCTCCCCCTTGTCAGGCTTCATTACTCTGATTGAAACATTCTTTCTTAGGTTATCTAAACAAACCTTTTCTTCCTTACTCAGATTATCCTTGTGTGCCCTATAATTATATTGTTCCTTCCTAATTTCTTTTTCTAGAATTTTTTTCTAGATTTTTTAATTGAGGGTGTAGGGGTGGATTATATGTAGTTCTCCATTTAAACACATTATTAGAGGTGTGATTAGAGCCAAGTAATAAGATATCTAAATTCACCTTCCTTAAAAACATTTTTATATCAATTAAGGATCTAGCTATATCCCCTATTTTAAACGGAATAAATTTAAACCCTTTTGACAATAAGTCAAAGTGTTCCTTATCTAATGGTATGCCACTGAAATTGTATATAGAAAAGTTGTTTAAAGTAAACTTGATACTATTATGCACAACTATGTTCTGGGTTGCGGGGGTGGGGAGGGATTGTATTTGAGACACGTTTAATAAACTCCTCTCCCTCTCCTCCCCCCCCCCCATGAAAATTCTGTTGTCCTGGTGGATGTTCCATTCTATTTAGCAACCTCTCGGATCTCCTTAAGGGCGGAAATTCTTGGTCATAAGTTACTTGGTCATTATCACAGAAAATAAAGTGGAATACTTGGATGTTGAGATATATAAATGGAATAACAAATTAGAAACAAAAGTATTTAGGAAAAAGGCATTTTGTAATTCTTTTTTACATTTCAACAGTGCACACCCTTTACACTACAAGAGAAATATTGTAAAGGGGCAATTCATTAGAGGGAGTCGAATGACCAGTAGAAGTAAAGACTTTGAGAAAGAATGTAACCTCTTGGAGTCTATGTTTAAAGAGAGAGGTTACCCCTCCAACTTTGTTAAAGACATCAGGGAAGAAGTATTAAAAGGTAGAATGGACAGGTTTAAACCTATAGTTTCAGGAAATAATATAAATGAAATAAGAACCTTACAGAAAGACAATACTAATATGAACTATGAAAAAACCTTGGTGTTAGAATATAATAGGATTAATAATATAACTAAGAAAAAAATCCTGAAGGAATGGGAATGCTTTACAGCCATCACAGACATAGAAAAAATACCCAAAGGCCCACAAAAGGTTATGTATAAGAACTCAAGTAATTTGAGGTTATTATTGGAAAACAAACCTAAAAATGTAACCAGGAATAAAGTGGGTACCTATAAATGTGGCAGCTGTAGTCAGTGTCAATACATTATAAATAAGGATAAATTTTACTTGGAAAGTAGAAAAAATGGTTGGTTAACAAAGAATATTATAATTGTGAGTCAAAAGGACTTATTTATTTTGCATTTTGCACAGTTTGTAAATCCTTCTATGTAGGTAAAACGGAGAGAAAACTCAAAAGAAGGATTTACGAACATTATTATGAAATATCTACTAAAAAAGACACCAATGCACTTTATAAACACTTGACTTTATGTACACAAGCCACCTTCACCTTTTTAGTTTTAGAACAAGTAAAATGTGATGGTAGGGGTGGACCATGGGAAGAGAGAATTGAAGTGAGGGAATTGTGGTGGCAACTGACTTTAGATGCAGGGAATAAACCGGCTTAAATGAATATATTTCTATTTTGCCCATTCTGAAGTTAAGATCTGCTAAGTTGTAAGGGACCACAACCCATTCCTTCCTCACTAGGTTAGGCAAATAAAGTAAGTAAATATAGAACACTTGTTTTTGAATATACATTTTAATTCATTTTCTAAAATATAAAATTTATTAAGGTTATAATAATATATTTTATAACATTAAATATTTTTCTATGAATAAATATTGATATATGTATTTATTTAACAGTTAGAATAATTTTAAACAGTTTTAAACAGTTTTATGATAATGTTTTAACAAGAATGATAATAGTTTGGTTTTTACCCAGAGACAGATTTTATTCATTTTATTTAATATATTTTATTAAATAATTAAGCATTTTAACAGCAAGATATTTTTACTAAGAAGTTGACGTTTAAGGAAGTAAATTATGATAATAAATGAATTATTCATGAATTTGACATGAAGCAGTCAACTCATTGGTTGTTTTTAAACTAATTGGAATAAAATTATTGGTTTATGTTCATTTATGTTTGTTATATAAATGTGATTTACTCAAACAATGTGCATCTGATGAAGTCTTTCTGGCTTGGAAGACGAAAACGTACTATGTAAAGAGGAGACGTTAATGTGTCATTGGCTTTTGGATTAAACATTTACAAAGTTTTTGGTCCATGTATTTTTCCAGTTTTTGGTTTTGGTTATTATCAATCATTCCTAAGGGTATAAGATTAGACAAGATCTTAAAGCCCTTATGATTAATTTGGAAAAAGGGCTTAAAAATTTGGGGCATTTCCATCGAAAATAAATATTTTGAACATTGTTTGATATTACAAATAGTGGCTAAAGGACTATGGTTCTTTAAGGTACCAAATGGGGTTACAGCAGATTCCCTATTCTTTCAACAACTGATCTCCTTTTTCAACAATGCTGAGCTTCATTTTCTTAGACTTTTGATTTGGATTAATACCAGCACTTTGGACAAACTAAAGACCTGTCTGCAACAAATTGATTTAAAAATTAAAGCTCTATTATAGGGCCATAATGATTTGTTTGCTGATTATGACAACATTTTTGCAGCTGTGGACAGGTTTAAAAAAAACAGTTGTGCAGCACAAACAAAAGAAAGTTGCCCGAGATGTTGTAGCATATGTTTCTTGGACAGCTTATGTGCTAGAAACAAAAAGAATGTTTCAGAACAGCCCACAATCTAATGAATTCACTGTTCATTCAGGCAACAAGACTGATTTAGTTTCAGATACTGTTACTAATCATAATTTTCATATTGGCTCTTTAAAACCAGTGGAAAAGCCTACAGGAAGAGACAAAACATCAACCAATACTGTGCAAAAGTGGGAAAAAAAGAGTCAGAAGAAAGTATTTCTGGGTTTCATACCTGTATCATGGAGTTTCTTGAGCTTTCCTTATATTCCCCAGGTATTGGAACTGCACATTTCAACAGTAACTCTGAAATATAGACCTCATCAAAAAACTTCCACTGGGGAATAGGGAGAAATCAGTCAAATCAGAGTCAAAGAAGGTGCCGGGGAAGGAAGTGGTAAACCTCCCTGATATAATAGTGAGTTCCACTATTAAGAATTTCAACTACCAGAGTTTGTACTATCAGATTTATATCGGAAAGTTTTCGAGCTTGGACTTAATTTTATTCCTAGTTTTACAGCTAATTTAACCAGAACATTATT
This sequence comes from Protopterus annectens, assembly GCF_019279795.1. Lineage (NCBI taxonomy): Eukaryota > Metazoa > Chordata > Ceratodontiformes > Protopteridae > Protopterus > Protopterus annectens. Next base: position 23,693,537 of record NC_056735.1, on the reverse strand, counting down.
AGAGTTAAAATTTTATACTAGAAAATTGAATCTAAACTATATACTAAATGATGTACATGTTAGCAAATGTTTTAGTAAACCTGTGTTTAACCTTGCACTACATCACATCATTAAAATGTTTGAACAGTTTAGCAAAAGGGGTATAAGGACGGTTTTAAAAGAAAAATCACAAACACTATATTTTAACCTGAATGCTAAGAAATCAAAGCTTTAAACAAATTGAAAAGATAAGGGGAGAGGGTTGGTAGTTATGGATACCCACAAATATAATTTCATCATGGAAGGAATGCTTAGTAATTTGGAAGAATATCTTGCGGTTTCTTTGGGTAATGTCCATAAGAGTTATGCTCATATTCAAAGGTGTCTATATGAGTTTTTGATGGATGGTGTGATGACTATTGAATTATATAACTTTCCACTAGCTGAGAATTCAACCATAGGGGTGCTTTTTGGCATACCCAAAATTCACAAGGATGCCACCAACCCTCCCGTTAGGCCCACTGTATCTGCCCGCAGGGATAGTACTGAAGGGATTTCATTATTTCTTGATTTTGTTCTCAATCCGTTGGTACAACTTCCTTCATTCACCTAGGATTCATGGGATTTCATAGACAGCATTAGACAATTTCATACTGAAGATAAATATTCAGTAAATAGCCATTTCATGGCCACTGTTGATGTCCATTCCCTTTTTACTACAATACCTCAACAAGAAAGGGCCAAGTATATGATGCTATTTTTGAATAAATACACCAATATAAGAATGACCTAGTCAATTTCTATCATGCATTACTAGAAATATTATTAAAAAACAATTTTTTCCACTTCAATAAAAAGTTTTACCAGCAGAGGAAGGGTGTAGTTATGGGACTACGGTTGTCCCCATGTTTGCCAGCATAATACTAGGACAGTGAAATCTTACCCATCATAACATTTTTTCCAAGAACTGTATACTACAGGAAGGTTGTCGATGATTTTTTTTATCTTTCAAAGTAGCACCAAGAATTATACGAGGATTCTTGACAGTTTGAATTCTTGTTTGGAATTTTTAATATTTGTTTCAGGAAGCGTAGGACAAGCTGGGATTTTTAGATGTGGAACTTTGTTGGAATTCCCTCTGTAGCTCTTTTGCTAGTTGCATATATTGAAAAAAATCCTTTCTCTAATGGGTATCTCCATCAGAAAAGTAAGCATCCTACTTTTATCAAAAATAAACTCCCCAGAGGGCAGTAGATTAGGGCCTGGTTTATAACTAGCAAGGACAGTGATCTTGAATCTGAAATAGAAGTTATTACTTTGTTGTTTAAGGATAGAGGTTATAAGACAGATTTATTAGAAAAAACAGCAGATGAAATTTGGTCTAAAAGGGAAACTCACTTTGGGCTGATTCTTATTTATGGACCTAGTAACAAGAAAGTAGGGGAAGAATCTGGGCAACATATTAATTCAGGTATGGCTCCTAGATGCTGTTTGGATATGTCTTTCAACAATCATACCATCAGGAAAATTATTGTTAACAACTGGAAAATCATCGTTGACAACAATGATGTAGTAAGCACAGTGGGAGAACCCCCCCCCCCTTTTCATATATAGAAAAAACTAATAGCATCATACAGTAGCTATAAAAAGAGAGCACTAATGCTCCCCTACCAATAATCTCAAAAAGTTTTGGGACTTTTAAGTGGCACGACTGTAGTGTCTGTAGGTTTATTCATGAAGGGGCCTACATTGCTTTGAAACACCTACCATATACCATCAAAATTCCTGGTTTACTTGTTGCACTGAAGGCTTAGTCTATACTGCAATGTGCTCAGGTTGTGCTGGCTTTTATGTCAGGATGACAATTAGAAGCTTAGGTAAAAATATAAAAGAGCATTTATGCTACCAAGACTAAGAATAATAGCAATGCTTTATTTAGACATAGAATTAAGTGCACAACATACGAAAAAAATGTGTTTGCAGTATTAGAGGTAGTTCATGAAGACATGAGAGGGAAGAATTTTAAAAGCCAGGTTGAGAAAAAAGAAACAGAATGGAAGGTTAAGTTAGCAGCAGATTTCTTCCTTGGTTTGAATGATAACATCGTCTTTCTTAAGGAATCGAAAACTGTCCATTTAGTAAAGGGTTGATTTTTGCTGTTTATTCTTTATTATTTTATTGATTAATGATGTTTTTAAAGTGATTGGTAAACATGTTTGTAAACTTGTGTATAAGCTCTGGTTTGTATCTGTGTATTATTTTCTGAAGAAATCTATTTGACAAAAGTGACAATTAAACTTCATTTTGCTAAAGGTCTTTGCTGGTGGTCCTTGAAGTCCGTATCAATGTTTGTTTTGTTTTTTTTTTTTTGCTTTTTGAGTTCCTAGTTTACACACTGCTTCCTCAGGAATTGTTCTTTTTTTTGTTTTAGACATGTACACCTGTTTACCTATGAGCAAACTAGGTCTGCAGGATTACATGGAAAGCCACAATGACTACCAGGGTTATTAATAAAGCGGGTACTTTTCTGTTATCGGGGCAACACTTATACCATGGTAGAAGGCTCTCACAATACTGTCACAGCTGCTGAGTTTGTAGATTGTAATAGTGTTGTGTAGGTTAAGAAATTTCTTACTCTAAGAAGTTGACAGGTGTGTCTTTGTGCAAGACAGTCCCTATTGTGTGTCCCTACCACACCACTGCAGTATTAGGTGGTGACCAGTTGATTGCATCACCTTCAAACTACTCTCCTTCCGGCGGTCTCTGTGAAATTTCAAAGATCAACACCCATCAAAATTGTGTTAACACTGCAGCAAGTAGTTTATTATCCCTACACTAAAAGTGTTGTGCTTAAAAGGAATTTATTTTAAATGTTCCCCAAACACTACTACCCCAGTATTCCTCCAACAGCGGGCAACCAATCTGTCATAGTATGATGCTCTGAGCAACTTTCTCGTCGGTTAACCAAGTTTATAGAATTTTTAAAGCATTGTGATAAACAGTTGAGAAATTATCAAAAATCAATACTTGCTTAATGAAGCCACAGTCATTCCAAATAAAAGATTTGGTTCATGACAAAGCGCAACTGCTAACAGATTTTGTCCATCCCTAAGGTGCAACACACTTTTTGTGTTCAAAATGGAGACCGGGCACCTAGTGCAATCCCTAAATTCACCACGTGCTTTGCAGCCAGTATTCTAGTTGTGCACAAAAACTTCACAGTGTCACGTCTACTTTTCTTGAGTGATTCTGTTTGCACTTGTGCTAAAGTTAACAGTGGAAGGCTTGGATAATAAACACACTGCAAAGTTAAGAGTTGGCTAGTGACAGATTTAACAGAATGATGTTTAGCTTTTTCAAACATTCTGTAGCAAGACACAGAAACCCATATGCCTTTCTGGGGCATTTTTAAGCGAGTGTGATAAAGAAAGCGCCATCCTCTAGGGACAGGTTTTTTGTAGTAAAAAATCTTGCTTTGTAATAGATTTGGTGTTTCTTTTGCATTTCAAAAAAAAACACTTCAGGGCTAACAGCTGTGTGATGACTGCGTGCATCTGCTACCACATTACAACTGTTACCTTGATAACGGAAAAGTACCATAAAGTGATATGTACAGTTCAAACACATTACATGAAAGTGTATACAGTGCAAAGTAGAGTGGAAACCTGTTTCAGGCATATTGAATAAAAGTTTTGTAAATGATCAGCAAGGGTACATAGATTGCATTATAATAAATGTTCAGGGGAAGTGTGTGCATTGAAAAAGGATACACATATAAATTGTAGGAATGAACACAGGGGAATAACATGAAAATGTACAGCAGATAAGGGCATGTCAATAAAGACAGTTGTAGCATAAACACTAATCATATATCAACATGATACAGTATGGACTGCACAGTTATTGTATATGATGTGACTGTCACACAAGGTGACATATCAGTGGAGAGGATGCTTTGTGATATAAGCATCCTAACATGAACAATGTAGAGGACATATATCAGGGACCGTATATACAATAGGAGTTTGGTGTGTATTGTGAAGTTGTACAAAATGAGTTGCCTGAATATGAATGTAATGTCAACACAGGTCTCAACCAAGCGGGACACGTAGCAACAGGTTCACGGACAACAGCAGACAGAAGCACGCACAATCATGGACAATATTGGAATAATACCACCAGTAATCCCATGTCTTTGATACAACATATGTGATTGTGAGTGAAAGATGATTCTGCAAGAACATACATGTACAATTGTCATGATTTGTCAGCAATCTTTGAGGGAATCAAACACACCTTCCTCAAAATTTACCATTGGCCGGAGGTGTTAGGATGACACTGTTAACACCTGTATTTGAAATTAGGAGCAATCCTGGCTAGTTGACAGGTGTGCATGCTATATATATATAGCACAATACACATTGGCACAAAAATAACCCATGTCATCAATGTTCTCAATCAGCTACGTATTTATTGTGTGCATTACATGAACACATATTACACATGCATGTTGTATAATACCTTGATGGGGGCTCTGCATCATCAATCACTAATATTTATGCAACAAAAAGAATACTTAGGTATGACCGAAAAAGATATGTGGGAGTTCACTGTGGCAAATGTGGTACACTTGATATATAGGAAGGTACATGAAAAGGGTACATTGTACTCAGTTATTGGTGTGATGAGGGCTGAGAACTATGGAACTATAATGCCATTTAATGTAGATGTCCCACACATACTTAGTTCTGTTACATACAAGGGAGTAGTCACCACTGAGAGCACATGTTGGTGGGCATTCCGCATACCATCTACCTGAGTATACAGGTCACATACCACTTGGTCTGCTCACAGGGGTGTGTAGTCTATATTACAATTAGCATGTGTATTTGCCTTTATAATGTAACTAACTCCCCCATGATTTTGGTTCGTATACTGTGTCCCTATGGCTGTGGTAGCAATCCTTTGCATGTGTTGATATTGTCTGTATCATACCAATACCACACTTGAATTCAATGATTGACCACAATTTGCAGTCCTCCACAAAGTGGGTTGGACAAGGGATGTGTAAATTAGTCTTGATTTCTGAGATGCAACTAATAAACAGGAAAGGGCCTAGAACACAGCCCTGACTTACTGACCTGATTACTGGACTCTAGATATAGATCACCTCACACACTTCAACATATTTATCTGTCATGTATGTGATCCAGTGGTCTATCCACTTGGTGATGTATGTGTTTATGGCCATTTGTGACAGTTTCTCAGTAATACCTATACAGGATGACAGTGTTGTCATCACGCATGCCCTTGCTGACATTCTTGAGGACATCTAACAGATGTAGCAGACATGGATGTAGCATGAACAAATCACACGTGTTTGGTACACAGTCAGGATATTACCTGTGGCCTTTTTAATGAAGGCCATGATGACTTGTTGGTGTACCTCACAGATGCATGCATCAGGTGATGTCCCCCCGTGAGAAAGATGAGTGTTGATGTACACCCTTCTACAAAATCATAGTCTCCCTGGAGCTGTGTTGAGGTATGAATCCAGATTTGATTCAAGTTATAGGCAATCTGTGATGTTGTCAGGGCCAATTGATTCTGTGTTATTAGGAATAGACAGCACACAGATGAGCTACCCTCCTTAGAATAAGAACTGAGTAATGTTTGTATGTATACATTGGCTGATGGCCACTGGCAACAGAGGGGTGATGTGTGAGACAAACTGTCAGGAATGTGATTGTCTATTTCCTCCAGTTGGGTATGTCTGGTGGCATCCACACAGATATCTGTGCTTAGCTGTGTATTCCCTTTAACAGTTCATATTTATTGGAATAAATGATTTGTGATAAGACCTCCAAATACAACCTTCGTCATTCATCACATTCCACACACTGGTACTATGCATACAGTCGTACAACTGTACCAATGTCACGTACTTACATCAATTGCACAACACATGCATATATGTTTTTCATGTGCAAGCTGTGTCTGAGAGGCCTGGTGCCATATCAGGACACATTAGAGATCAAGTTGTCTCTGGCTCATGCAGAACATTTCCTGACACAAATGGTAATAGTTAAACCATGGTGCTGCTGATCACCTCAACAATCACTGGGTAAAGCAAAACAACTTCATATACAATGAATTCCACAGGGTTGCAATTGAATGAAAACATGCCATGCATTTGTTGTGTATATCACAGCATAACAACATGTTTGAGACAAGACTTATGTGACCATGTCATCAACATAAATTAATATTGATGTCTGTCACAGAACCTGTAACAATGGTATGTAGGCACATGCACACCTCTGCCATACTGCAAGTGTCACTGTGATGGCAGAATGTGAATTGTGTAGAAGATTAATTTGCTCCACTACAACAACACATGTCCTAATACTCAAGAGAATATACATACACGTGTATCACATCATGTCAACAGTTCTCTGGATGCATATTACTACAGCAGTTATAGAAGGAGCATGCAATACAATTGCAGCAATTACCATCAATACTATAGCACAGATTTTAATACCCTCTTGCAGCCATACTGTAAATCCACACCTCAATACAGCACATGTGATGACAGCAACATTGATTGTCAACTGTTCATAGGGTCCTAAGACATTATTAGGCTAATGGCCAACATCAGATGGAATACTAGCCATTATACCATAGAAAAACAAATCTCCATATCTATATTATGGAAGATAGTAAGACTATTGTGTGTATGTGTATATTTGTGGGCTTGCATTACATCCTGCCACTGCCATATGGTACATGTGCACAACACCATGACAGAATAAGCATTCACACATCCAGTGGTCTGAAGATGGTTGCAGAGACTCATGAAAGGACTCTACTTCATGATGTGTGTATGCATTTTTGATATGAGGACATCCTCCACTCCTCTGCAGGAAGAATGTCATGTGGCCAGAGGAAAAAGGAGGATAGTGGATGTAAAAGGCTATGTGAAAGGTTCCCCAAGTGACAGTGAAATGAAGAGTGATTCCAAAGATCATACGGTGACCATAAAGTACCACCATCTGCACACACACACACACACACACACAACTAGACTGGGACTGATTTGAACATTACACCTGTGTAGGTATAGAATATGAATGCTATGCAATGTTACAGTAGCATCCCCACATATGTCTGACTGTAACACTGTCTGTTACACTTTATGGGAAATTATAGCATCATTGTATGCTGAGGAGAACATGTTGTAAGGAGTGTAGGACACAGGTGTGGAGTCATATTCTGGTGTAAAATTGTATCAAAAATGATAGTTGTATGTATAGACACACAAGTTGTCTGCTGTCAGATTAGAGCAATTATGTGTGTAGGTAAAGTAGCTTGCAAACACCAGATTTAATGTTAGTGCCACAACACAGGTTTGTCTTCAATACTGTCAGAGTGCATGTTATATAGGATGACATAATCATTGTATGCCAAAATAAGATGTTCAGAGGAGGGTTTGCTATAGCTGTGGACTTGCATATCATTCTGAAATTTTCACCACAGTGATTGGTAAATGCACACACAATTGACTGTAGTGAGAATAGATCCCAAACCTCTCTATTTACAAAGCACTGTATTTAATGCAAGGGCCAGAGCACAAATCTGACTTTACTGATGATATCAGCACTGTCTGCTGAGAAGAGGATGGTAGCAGTGTCCCACATGCTGTTATAAAACGGTCTCTCATATGTCAGACAACTGAACAAACACACACCCAACAATTGACTGCAGTGAAAACAGCACCCCTACCTAATTATTTACAGAGTACTTAATGCAAGTGCCACAGGATTGGCTTTTTCAGTGTTGGACAACACTTTATAACTGATGACATTAGCAGTGTCTGGTGAGAAGAGGATGGTAATATCAGTGTCCCACATGCTGGTGTAAAATGGTCATTTGAATGTCAACCATGTGAACACACACACACACACACACACACACACACACACACACACACACACACACACACACACACACACACACCAACCAGTTGATCACAGGGAGATTAGAACCTCTAGCTAACTAAGTACACTGACTAAAGAACTCAGAGTTTAGTGCAAGTACTATGGCACAAGTCTGACTTTTGCAATGCCCCTGGATAATTTGTAGTGGATGACATCATTACTGAATGTTTGAGAGAAGATTTTGGGAGGCCTGAATGAAATGGATGGCTAGCCACATAGACCTGTCAAAATACTTGTACTCTATGGGATTGCATGATACACAGTTACACTATTCTGAGTGCATGCTATCAAGTGGACCGCAGTGAGACTAGAACCCCTTCCTAACTAGGGACAGCAGCTACGGAACTCTGTACTTAATACAAACACCAAGGCACAAGTCTGTCTTTTATAGTTCTGATGTACAATTTATAGTAGATGACATCATAATTGAATGTTTGAGAGAATATGTTGGGAGACCTGAATGAAATGAATGGCTAGCCATGTATGACTGTCAAGATATTAAAGTTCTGCATGTTACCAGATTAATGAGTATGTAAAGTGTAGTATTTGTTGTTGTGTTTCCAATGTGCAGGTATACTTTCAAGGACAGCTTTACAAACCATATGTAAAAAGCTGTCCAAATTACAATTATTAGACAATCTGAATGAGTATTGTCAGTATAAAGATGTACATAGTGTGTAGCAAAGTATTTTTTTATTTATTTATGCAGTGTAGTTGATATAGAAGAATAATATTAGTTGGGGAGTTAAATTTACCAGAAACAGACTGGAATAATATTGATTCAACAATGTTAGTAAGAAAATTATTCACATGATATGTATATTCAGGAACAACAATTGCTTCAGACTGTAAAAAACTACCAGGGGTCGGAACATACTAGATATTGTTTGTGTTCCCAAAGAAGTTACTGTAATTTCAAGTCAAGTTTTACCACCACTGATGTGCAGTGATCATGGGGTTATTAAGGTTAATTTGTTGCTAGATTAAGGTTAATTTGTTGCTGCCAAACTGAAATCTAAGCCAATGCACAGAAGGTTAATTACAGATTATATGGAAGCAAAACAGTCACTATGTAAAATTAACTGGAGTCATGTGTTCAGTGGAAAAACTGCAGATGGAATGTGGAAATTTTTGACAAAGAAATCATTTGAGTGCAAAAAGTCAAAAAATGTTTAACATCAGGATCTAGTCATAGAACATCAGGAGGGTATATTTCCATAAGAACAAGATATCTGATTAAGGTTAGAGACAAAAAATATAAGAAATGGAAGAGAGGTTTAACTACAACTTCAAAAACTGAACTAAACAAGCCGGACAAACAGATTAAGCATAGTGTTAGACAAGATCAAGAAAAATTTGAAGAAAATTTATATAAAGATATTGAGTATAATAGGAAACCTTTTTTATAGATATATAAGATGTGGAAGGAGTAAAGACACACAAATTGATAAAATGTGAAGATTCTAAAATTTATTCTCAGACACAACAGATTATAGATATATTTACAAAATCTTATGCAAAGCAGTTTGGCTCCCGAAAAGGGGTGATATGTTGCCCTAGTGACATCCAGGTACCCCAGATACTGGAATAAAATTAGATTATATCAAAAAAGAATTGCACAAACTGGATCCAACAAAGCGCAGGGAGGAGACAGAATTAGTAACAATGACCTAAGAACACTTCAGCAAGAAATTATACTGCCATTATATCTATTATTCACTAGATCATATAAATATGGGGAGATTTCTCAAGATTGGAGACATGTGCTTATTAAACCTGTCTTTAATGGAAAGGGGAGTAGGACAAACCCAGAATCATATAGACCCTTAAGTCTACTTTCATGTTATGGAAAATTAATGGAGAAGATAAGCTCTTACTAAGACCTCTTACTAAGCTCTTAGGTGTAACCATCAATGATCAGCTTACATTTGACTTGCATGTTAATAACTTTATCAAAGGGACTCATTCAAAACTAGGGCTTCTTTACCATAACAAAAAATTCCTTACCTCTGAAGCCAAGATTACCCTCTCTCTTACATACCTTCTACCCAGTCTGATGTACAATTCTCAAATTCTCACAAATCTTAGCTCAGGTCTCCTGACCAAACTCGAATCTACATACAACAAAGTACCAACAAATGTAAAATAAATAAAAAATAAATAAATAAAAGGTAATACTGGATAAGTTATTGTCAGAAATGGATAGGCTGTGACTAGAAATCATATATCAGCATGAATATGTTGAAAACAGATCTATCACCACTTGTAACATGATGTTCTATAACAATATAATAACAGCTATGAATGACAAATTATGCTGTGATGTAATTTATATAGACTTAACTTCAGCATTTGACAGGATCATACACAAAACACTGATCAATAAATTAATACAACTAGGTACTGATGTACTCTTGATAAGATGGACAGTTGCATGGCTTACAAATAGGGCATGGCAAGTATCACACAGCAACTGGACAGGTGAAATCCTTGGTTACAGTCAAGGTGTCCCACAGGGTTTGGTCCTAGGCCCTTACTTGTTTAGATTGTATCTTTCAGACCTAACTTTTTAATCTGAGGTGTTCTACAATCTACATGCAGATGACTTGAAATTAGGTAAACTGATTACAAGTGTTACAGATAAGGCATGTCTGCAAAAAACTTGACTAAATTGAGAATAATATGCTGATAAATATATCAAAAACTAAGCATATGAGATTTGGGAGACATAAGCTGAAAGGTGAATATTTAATACAGCACACAGTGATTGAAACTGTAGACTCATTTAAGGACCTGGGTATATGGGCAGATTCAGCCATGAGTTTTTCTAATCATATCAACCAACTGGTTAGTGATAGTTATAAAACTATAGGTTGCATAAAAAGATTTATAAAGTCTAGGAAATTAAAACTAATTAGCTCATTGTTTGTTACATTAGACCCAAACTTGAGTATGGAATAACAATATGGAAACCCTATAAGAAGACAAGCATGAGTAAACTGGAAAGAGTACAGCGGAAATATATCAAGGGCATCCATGGATGTGAAAATCTAAATTATTATGAAAGACTAATATATTTGAACTTATACAGTGTCTCTTCTAGATATCTAAGAGGAGATCTTATGCAGGTATATAGGGCATTTAGTGACAACTACCTCTGGGAATGTTTGGGGTTATCAACAAGTACTAGACAATCATCAGATAACCTATGTAGAAGATTCTATAGGAATGAGAAGTGTACTAATTGGTTCTCTGACAAAGTAGCTGATGCATGGAACAGACTACCGAATTACATTAAAGTAAGCACTAGTTTAGATATTTTTAAGTACAGCCTGTACACTTATCATGGGAACAAGTGTTTTGGTATATTGGCAAGCTAGAAGGGTATTTATGCCTGTGCTTAAAATAGTTGACTAGAGTACCCAACACTCTAATCATAGGTGACTTTACAGTCAGGCACACTGATGTTCCACTCACTAGACTAAACAAGGAGAAAGTTGCTGCCTGTCAGGTGCCAGGATCCACCACATAATGCATGCACTCAGGTCACTCCACAATAAGTACAAATATGACACTGTCATTGTCCATGTTGGTGTGAATGACCTGAGATGTACCTCCCTGGACTACATGAAAAGAGACATGGAGGAGCTCTCTGATCTTGTATCCCAGGCAGGTATGACCCTAACCCTGAGTAGCATCCTGCCATCACACAGAATGATACCACAGTACAAGGACAAAATGATTGACTTCAACAATTGGCTAAGCTTCTGGTGTCATTCTAAGGGGACCCAGTATTTGTCTGCCTGGGACGACATGATCGGCAGACCACAATGCTTTGCCAGAGATGGCCTGCACCTGTCGCACTTAGGATTCCAGATACTGGCTAAGGCTCTTGCCACCCCTATAGTGCCTTTTTTAGGCAAAGTTCAAATGACAAATTCACCACCGTAACAGGTACAAGCAAGCAAAATCTGAGGGTAATGCTACTCAATGCTAGTCTAAACCTCAAAATGCACTCACTCGAGGCACTCCTTAAAATGGAGAACACTGACATCTGTGCAGTGACAGAGACCTGGTTCAAAGCTCCAGAGAGTACCCCTGCATTACCAGGCTACAATTCATACCATACCTTTCGGCCACCTAACCCAGAATGAAGCACTAAAGGTGGAGGCGTGTCCATATTCATTAAGGATATCCACACCTCCAGGCTAGTTGCACAGCATAATGCATCCGAGATTATCCAAGTGCAACTAACTCTGGGAAAGACCGCAATCCAAATTGTAGCTTGCTACAGACCCCCCCACCATGCCCCAGGATTCACAATCCTCATTTCTTGATACACTGGAAAGTATTAGGGTACAACCCAACACCCTAATAATGGGCAATTTCAACTACCCCACCATTAACTGGGAAAACTACTCACGTACCAACTCTTTTGCTCAACGTTTTTTAGAATTCATAAATTCCACCACCTTGGATTAACTTATTCACACCCCCACCAGGGGCAGCAATATCCTAGACCTGGTCATTACCAACATGGGAAACCAGTGTTCCACACCAGAGGTCAATTCCTTGTTGGTCAGATCCGACCACAACCTAATCAGCCTAGACATCCACATCCCACCCACACCCCCAATTAGGGAAACCATCATAAAAAATTTCTCCAAAGCCAACTTCACACTTTTTAAGACAGAAGTGGCAAACTTCATGACACCCATGTAGACAGACAATAGAGGTATGACTGCCGAATCCTACACAAATGCACTTTATAAGCACTTACACAAGTGCATGGATTATGCTATCCCTAATAGAACTGATATGTTATCCTCCAAAAAAAGGAAGCCAATCTGGTGGTCCTCTGCCATAAACAAACTCTACAACAGAAGAAAGAAACTGTTGCAAAAAAAGAGTAAAATCCCATGACTGGAGGAACTCCCTGGTCAACCTCAGTAAGAAGCTGAGATCCCACATAAAATCCTCCAAAGCTAGTTACGAAAACAAAACTGCCACTGACTCTAAAGACAACCACAAAGCATTCTATAGCTATGTCAAGAATCTAAATGGGAACACTCAGATCTGCTCTGAGTTACAGCACAATGGCACTAAATATACAGAACCAACTGATATTGCCAACATTTTAGCAGATAGGTTCAGTGCTAACTTTACCCCCCTCTCACCTCCTAGAGGGCCCATCTCTATACCGGAAAAATGCAAAGTTCCTATAATCACGGCTGCACAGGTAAAAAACACACTCTCCAAAGCCAAGAACACAGCATCCATGGGACCTGACAATATCCCAGGCTGCGTTCTACATGAACTACAGAATGAACTGGCACCCTACCTAAGTACCATGTTCAATCATAGCCTCACCTCAGGTTTTGTACCCACTGAATGGTGCACCACAACGGTTATCCCACTCCACAAAGGGGGGAGCCACATCATACCCCGGGAACTACCGCCCCATTAGCCTGATGAGCCTGGTCTGCAAGGCCATGGAACGTATCATCGTGGAACTCATAAACAAAGACATTGGTAATCTCCAAACTCTGGACCCTACCCAGTTTGGATTTGTAAAAGGCAGATCATGTCTCCTAAACCTGATTGACTTCTTTGAAGCAGTCACCAAAGCCATAGATGAGGGTAAAATGGTTCACACAGCTTATCTAGATCTCGCCAAGGCTTTCAACACCACCCCCCACTCTGGAATTATAGATAAGCTCACTAAACTAGGTATAAATCCCTATGTCACAAGATGGGTTGCCAACTGGCTCATGGACAGAACTCACACTGTGAAAGTAGCGGATTCCAAATCCGACATCAGACCAGTGACAAGTGGAATACCACAGGGTTCAGTCCTGGGTCCTCTCCTGTTTGGTATCTACTTCTCTGAAGTGCAGGCCAACACAGAAGGTCTTTGGCTAACAAAGTTTACAGATGACTGCAAACTAGGAGCCATAATTGAAACTCCTAACGATGTGGAAAAACTACAAAAGGGCGTCACTGAGACAGATACCTGGTGTCAAAGCCATGGCCTGAAGCTCAATGCCAAAAAGTGTATTGTCATCCCCTTTGGTAAAAACTCTGTACCCATGAACTACCACATAGCTGGTAGTCTACTTAATGTTGAAAATGTGATAAGAGACCTTGGGACACAGGTGGACAGTAGTCTCTCCTTTGATAATCACATCGCCACAGTGGTCAGGAAATCCTTCTACGTGGCTCATCTCATCACAAAAGGATTTTCATCCAGAAAAAAGAGGTCATTGTTCCCCTCTACTCATCACTCATTAGACCCATTATAGAGTACAACGCCCCTTTTGGTATGTACCTCACAAGACATCTACAACAACTGGAAAGACCACAGAAATACCTCACAAAGAGGATTACTGGCCTCAAATAGATGCCCTATGCAGACCGTCTCAAAAAACTACAGCTTTACTCCATCCATATCGCCTACTCGGGGGCGATCTCTGCCTAACATGCAAAGCTATGTCAAACCCAGAGCTGTTGGACATGCTCCACTTAAAGAAATCCCAATCCCTCCAAGCTACACGCTATAGGGACCTAAATCTTGTCACCACAATAAACAGAACATGCTGGAGGGATAGATTCCTGTCCCAGAGACTTCCCATACTCTGGAACAGACTGCCTATCTATGTCAAACAGAGCTCCTCATTAGCACTCTTCAAGAAAAATCTTGATGATAGGATGGGAAATAGGAAATTCACCCCGGGGATCACTTCTGTGGCTCTGCTCGACAGGGGCACAGGAAAATAATTTTCTTGGGTAGCGAAAGCCAGGGTACATTTTTTGGCTAGGCTTGTATGGGCCCTAGGGCCGATAGCCTAGTACCTACCTATGAACCTATGAACCTATTTGTATGTATGCATGTATGTATATTTGGGAACAAGTACTGAGAGACCAAGTTTCAAGGGCAAGGGTGCAGGTAACACGTGTTAATATGTGTTCTGTCCTTACAAAGTGTCTTCCCTTTGGTTGTGTTTTTACATGTACTTTAATGGGATGAAAACTAAGTGGGCAGCAAATGTAAGCAAAACATGTTAATTTGCACTTTCCATAGTGCACTGCTGAGCAGCAGGTTTTTGCGATCAGTGGCAAAGTGTTTGCACATACGAGATACACATTTAAGGACTCCTACTTGAACTTTAGATGTACTTATCCATACTGGCTACAGTAGACACATCTAACAGATACTATGGTGTTCATAAATAGTTCATATGCAAAATATTGTGTCATAAATTGTGCAGCCTTCAAAAATAATTTATACTGCTTTCCCTGTTTGTGTGTAGTTGCAGGCCTCTGCTTCATTGATAAAATGACGGGAGTTCCATTGGTTTGCTTAACCCTGCACAAACATGTTAAGTGGAGAGGTGTGGCAGTCAGCACTTTGGATAGTACCGAATGTAAGAAACACATTTACTGCATAGCTGACTGTGGCATCAGGTGTAAGTGCATTCATGTATTTATTTTAAACCCAGATTACAAGACTCGAATCCAGCGGTATCTAATAATTTTAAATATGCATTCATAATGTAATTAAATAATTCTTTATTCTACTTTAACTCTGTTCTTCCTTAGCACAGAGGATTTAAGCAGGACTGCCGACAGGTAACCGCACCATGCCATAGGATGTGAAGAGCCATTCACCATTGCTTGGTACTGGTGCATGATGCAAAACCCCATTCAAACAGACAGGACAAAAACTGAAGGAATTCATTGGGGATTGTTTACTTATGTGTGGTCTGTGGTGTGTGATTCTATTTTTTGAACAGATTAAAGGTGTTAAAATGAGGTGGATAGGAAAGTCATGAAATGGAGGGCAAGCAGGGTGAAGAATAAAGGGAAAGCAATATAGGAATGTGCAGGAGGGAGGTAGGAAAGAACCATAGCTATCCACTAATTCAACAGTGTAAAAATGAAAATATGAACAGGATATTGGCTGAATTTAGACTGTCACCTCAACAAAGAAAGGTGACAACAATGCAATAATGTTGTATAGCCAACTGAACCAAATCAAGTGTGTCAAGAAGATATATGTGTGAAGCAGAGAGCTATGTATGAGATTATATTTATTTATTTTTATTTATTTATTTTTTTCTGTGTGTGACAGGTGCCCATTTTTTTTACTTCAGTAATAGAGTAAAGTTGGGTAAGGGGCATAGTATTTCTGGGTCAGGTAAGTAGGGTAGGTGAGGAAGCAGATGCAGACAAACAGGACAAATAAGACAAGACACAGGGACCGTGAAGAACACAACAGGTTGGGGGACACCATGACTGGGGATGTGGGGCATCAGATACCCATGCCCATAAAACATGGGGATGATGAGAACCTAGTCATCACCCCTAGTGTCATCACTGTCCCCTTACCCTGCTGGTTGTAGGAGTGATGATGTCTTTGTTTACACACCATAATATAGAGCATACTCTGCATCCGGCGGAGGTGTGCACCAGTGATGCTCTCCATGACCTCACGCACAAGCCTGGCATCTCCTAGCAGGTGACAACATTCCTACCTCTACCAGTTCTCCAGGAGGGAGCCACTGCAGCAGCTGCCATGGTAATGATACCTGATGTGGAAGGCCCAGGTACTGCAGGGCGAGCAAAGGCAGTACTGTCAGGTTGGGTCCTAGATGTGCTGTGAAGCATTTTGGGAGTTGTCAGAAATTGATGACATCAAAATATTATAACCACACATATAAAAATAAAAAAGGCAGATAAGGGTTGGGGTAAGAGAGAGAGAAAAAAGAGAGAGAGAGTTTCCTGTAATTTGCAACATAAGCACCACATTTGAGTGGATTTGCGGTTCTTTTAGCAAAGCTCCCACAGAGTTCACTATATATTGCACCTTTGAACTGCATCCACTGTGTATTTGAATTGCTGCATTTTGTTTGCGGTAGCATAGACTAGATTCAGACCTACTGATTCTTGTTTTGTTTCTATAATGTGAGCACTAAACCAGGCCATCTTTTGTTCAAAAGGGTTCCCTTACACCCTAGTGGCAGGAGTGTGCAGTTAGAACTCATCTGTTTGAAGGTTACTGGAACAGGGCACAGCTCTGAGCTTTTTTATTGGTTAATTTGTTTAAATCAGTTTGCTCTCATTTGCTACATAAGCATTGTGTTTGCAGGGATTTGAGCTTGTTTTTGAAAAGCTCCACAGAGTTTGGTGACCAGCTACTGCTCTGCTGTAGTTATCTGATCAATCCAAGGCATCTGCTGATCTCTGCAAAACAAAAATAGAGTTTTTCACTGTATATTGCACTTTTTAATTGCATTTTTTAGCAAATCACTTTTTTTTTTACTTTTTTTCAGAAATTGTTGCACTTTGTATGCTGTAGCACAGACTAGATTCAGACCTGATTACTCTAGTTCTGTTTGTATAATAAGAGAAGAAACTACTGGTGATGCAAAGGTAAAATCATCAAACAGCGTTAATAAAACAAAACAAAATGACAGGTACACTTGAACTGACTTAGCGCTTTCACCCAACTATATACTATATATCTGTGTTAATACTACTACCTAGGAAGCAGTTTGGGCTTAATGTTACTCTTTTACTTCTGGTAAAGGCTCACTCAAACTCTGCTACAGTTTGCTGTGAGGGAAAATGTTAGTTTGGTTCATAGGTTCAAAGGTTCATAGGTTCGTACTAGGCTATCTGCCCTAGGGCATTTATAAGCCTAGCCAGAGTGTATGTGGCTTACACCACCCCTTAGGATGAGAATACTATGCCCTTTTAGGGTTTAGTTTACTATGCCTCTGTCTAGTAGTGACACAGAGATGCCCCCCGGGGTAAACCTACGATCTCCCATCCACTCGTCGAGATTTCTCTTGAATAGAGTCAGTGAGGGGCTCTGCCTAACATGGACTGGGATTCTGTTCCAGAGTGTAGGGAGCCTCTGGGTTATGAATCTGTCCCTCCAGCACGTTCTATTTATTTCTGTGTTGAGGTTTAAGTCACTTGTTCTCGTGGCTCTGATGGATTTGGATTTTCTGAGGTGGAGCATGTCCATTAATTCAGGATTGGACATGGCCTTGTACGTCGGGCACAGATCACCTCTGAGTAGGCGGTATGCGACTGAATAGAGCTGGAGTTTTTTTCAGCCGGGCAGTATATGACATATGTTTAAGACCCTTTATCCTCTTGGTGAGGAACTTTTGGGGTCTTTCCAACTGCTGCAGGTGTCGGGTGAGATACATCCCAAACGGGGCATTGTACTCAATCATTGGCCTGATAAGAGAAGAGTACAGGGGCACAATGACCTCTCTTGATCTAGATGTGAAACCCTTCATGATAAGGTGGGCAATATAGAAGGTCTTCCTAACCACTTTGGCAATGTGAGTGTCAAATGAGAGGTTACTGTCAACCTGGGTCCCTAGGTCCCTGATTACCTCTTCCGTACTTAATGGATTACCGCCTATGTGGTAATTTGTCAGTACCTTGTTTTTCCCAAAGGGTATGACTATACATTTTTTGGCGTCCAGCTTAAGGCCATGGCTCTGGCACCAATTATCCGTTTCTATGAGGCCTCTCTGAAGGATGTTTGTGTCCGCTGGAGTATCAATTATGGCGCCCAGTTTGCAGTCATCTGCGAACTTTGTCAGCCACAATCCTCCTATGTTTGCCTGTACCTCGGAAAAATAAATGCCGAACAAGAGGGGTCCCAGGACTGAGCCCTGTGGGACACCGCTTGTGACTGGCTTAGAGTCTGACATAGCTCCAGCAACTCTGACCCTGTGGGTTCTGTCCTTGAGCCAGTTTGCAACCCATCTTGTGACATATGAGTTTACATTTAAGCTGGTGAGTTTGTCTATGATGCCCGAGTGGGGTATTGTGTCAAAGGCTTTTGCAAGGTCAAGGTAGGCTGTGTGAACTGCCTTACCCTCATCAATGGCCTTAGTGACTGTTTCAAAAAAGTCGACCAAGTTCAAAAGGCAGGATCTGCCCTTGACAAAGCCAAATTGGGTAGGATCCAATGTCTGTAGGTCCCCAATGTCTTTGTTTATGAGTTCCATAATGATCCTCTCCATAGCTTTGCAGACCAGGCTCGTCAAGCTTATGGGGCGGTAATTTCCAGGGTCCGTAAGCACCGCCTTTGTGAAGTGGGACCACTGTTGCCGTACGCCACTCTTTGGGTACGTATCCTGTAGTAAGGCTAAGATTAAACAGCAGCCTTATGTGTGGGTTTAGTTCCTCTTGGAGTTCATGTAGCACACAGCCCGGGACACCATCCGGTCCCATTGATGCTGTGTTTTTAGCTTTAGAGAGGGCGGCTCTCACCTGGGCATCTGAGATGTTAGGGAGGCTGTACTCTGCTGGGATAGTTATTTCTCCTTTTTGGGGGGGGGGGGGGGAGAAATTTGCACTGAACCTGTCTGCCAGAATGTTGGCAATGTCAGTGGGTTCAGTGTATTTTGTGTCATTTTGGACTAACTCTGAGCATATCTGGGAGTTTCCACCCAGGTTTCTAACATAGCTAAAGAAGGCCTTGTCATTGTCTTTTGTGTCTTTTGCGATTTTTCTCTCAAAGTTGGCCTTGAATGATTTTATGAGTGATCGTAGTTTTTTGCTAGTACTGATCAGAGATGCCTTCCCTTTTAGGGATTTTGCTCTGTCATGTAGTAGCTTCCTCCTCCTGTTGTAAAGTTTGTTTATGGCTGGGGTCCACCAGACCGGGCGCCTGCCTTTGGAGGTATGGGTCTTGGTTTTATTTGGGATTGCATGATCCATGCATTCTTGAAGGTGCCCATAGAAGGCATTTGCAAAGGATTCAGCAGTGTGGGTTGTGGTTTCCACTGGCCCAGGGGCCTTGAAAGATACTACTTCAGTCTTAAGAAGTGTGAAGTTTGCTTTTGAGAAGTTCTTCACTGTGGTCTTTTGTGCAGGGGGTGGGGGCAGGATGTGGATTTCCAGTGAGATTAATTTATGGTCTGATCTTACCAAGGAGGGATGTACTTCCGGTGTGGAGCATTTTGTCCCCATGTTTGTGATGATCAGGTCTAGTATATTGTCTCCTTTTGTGGGAATGGTGACTAGTTGTTCCATTGCATTTGAGTTTATGAATTCTAGGAACCTTTGGGCTAGGGTGTTGGGGCTTGAGTAATGTTCCCAGTCTATGTTTGGGTAGTTGAAGTCTCCCAAAATGATGGTATTTGGAGAGACATTCATACTCTCCAGTGTCTTCAGGAAGGCTGTGTGGGGTTCCTGAGTTTGAGAGGGTGGTCTGTAGCATGCTACAAACTGTAAGGCAGTTTTGCCTATGGTTAGTTGCACCTGGATAGTCTCCGATGCTTCGTGCGTTGCCACTAACCTGGAGGTGTGGGTATCTTTGATGAAAATGGATACTCCCCTCCTTTTGTGGTTCGGTCCAAGTTTTGGGTCCGGAAAGCATGATATGAGGTAAAACCTGATAGTGCTGGGGTGCTCTCAGGAGCCTTGAACCAGGTTTCAGTCACTGCACAGACATCGATGTTCTCCATACTGAGGAGGGCTTGAGGGCATGCATCTTGAGGTTTAGACTTCTGGCATTGAGCAGCATTACCCTTAGTTTTTTTCCACTTGTGTTTTCTAGGGAGGTAGGTTTGTCATTTGAGCCTTGCCTAAAAAAGGCACTATGAGAGTGGCAAGAGCCTTGGCCAATATCCGGAAGCCCAGGGTGACAGGTGCAAGCCATCCCTTGCGAACAGCGTGGCTTGTCAAGCATGTCATCCCAAGCAGACAGACATTGGATCCCCTTAGAATGACACCAGTAATTAAGCCAATTGTTAAAACTGATCATTTTGTCTTTGTACTGTGGCATCATTCTTGGTGAGGGTAAGATGCTGCTCAGGGTCAGGGTCATACCGGCCTGGGCTACATAATCAGAGAGCTCCTCTATGTCTCTTTTCATGTAGTCCAGGGAGGTACGTCTCAGGTCGTTCACACCGGCATGTACAATGACTGAGTCATATTTGTACTTGCTGTGGAGTGACCTGAGTGCTTGTGTTATGTGGCGGATTCTAGCTCCCGACAGGCAGCTTACTGTGACCCTCTCCTTGTTCAGTCTGGTGAGTGGGACGTCAGTGTGCCTGACTATGGAGTCACCTATTACAAGTATGTCTGGCATGTTGTTTGGCCTTAAGGGCTGTGACTGTTTAGCACACTGACTTTGTGAACTATGTGTTGCATGTGCTATGTCTTGAGGTGGTGGTTGCTTGGGTGCCTGCTTTGGAGGCCTCTGTTGTTTTGGTAGATTTTTAATCAGCGCCTCCGAGTATGTTTTTGTGTGTTTATGTGTTTGGTTTGCAGTTGTGATAGTTCTATGTGAGACTGGGTTTGTGGTGTGCGTGGTTACCTTCTCCTCCTGACTGGTCTTGCCAGTACTGAATTGAGGGAGCTCAGCCTCCAGTTTGGCTATATAGTTGCATCTCTCGCATATATTTGTATTTGTTGGGAGGAGGAGAGGGTTGTCTGTGTACATGAGGCAATTGTAACATTGCCTCAAGATTCCCAGATTCACCAACTGAACAGGAGAGGACGCCAGCAACTGACCCTTCGACATGCTAGAAATAGTGAAAAAGATTGCTGTGTAACTGAGTCAGAAAGGACCTATAGGGAAATGGGTACTCAACAAGATTTAGGTGAATGATGTACTTTCGTTTGTTTAAGAGTGCTTTACCTGTATAAAAAATGCTTAAGGAGCAAGTGCTGAGCTTTTCAGATAGAGTATAGGCTGTTTAGATTGCAAGTAGAACAGTTCTAAGGGAAAATTTGAAGAGCAGACTTAGCGGAGCCAGAAAAAGTTTAACCTTGTTTAACCGGCGCTGCGCTATGCGCACGACCGCGCAAAGCCGTGCAAACGTGGATTTTAAGCAGTGAACTACAAAAGAGCTAGGAATGGTCTCAAACAACCAATTACTAACAGCTTCTTGTGCTGAGGTCACTTCCCCCAAGGATAGGTAGGCTGCTCAAGGACCCCCACTCCCACTGGTGAGCAAAGAAACTTCCTTCTATCCAAGTAAGGTAATAGACAACACAGGAACTACACCACAGCCCAGAATACAGCAATGCCTGTATACTGGTCTAAACTAGTCGAGAAAGGCGGGATAACAAGGATTATTTTTTTTTTTTTTTTGTAGAAATACACAGAAAATGCAGAGACAGTGATAAATTAGTTACACAGGCTAGCACACTTTAGTGGGCAGCCTCCACAGTTCAATTAAAGGAACACTACGTGCTTCTCTATATGATTCCTCATTTCCTTCATCTCTTTCTTCCCTATCTTTTCACATTGGCATCATGTAAAACTAGTACTGGACAAAAAAAAAAGTTTTTACTGTTTCCCTCAGTCCCCTTGCCTGCAGCTTCGTTACTGGGATCCATTTTCCTGCCTGTAAACTGTCTCGCGCCTCTGTACACAAGGTGTGGGCGATGTAATGCATGAGTAATAACGCCCTTGGTTTACTTTCTGTTTTTCTAAGGGAATGGTCAAGGACAGCCCTTTTCCGGCCTTACGCCAAAAAAAACGCCCATTTTAATTAAATATTCAAGAGTTCCTTTGAACTCATCCTGCACCTGTAATACAAATGCCGTGCACCAGCAGGAACTATTAGTTTCTCTGAAGTTGCTGGCAGCATCTGTTTTCTCGACGGACTATTCCAGCTTCCAACTGAGGATTTAGTTTTGCTGTTGGAAATTAATTGCTTTTATTCATTTCAGGTATGTTGCTGTTTACATATGTTCGTTCTGTTTTTCTTTACATTTTAAATGTGATGATAAGAGTTGTAAGCAGTATTTGCTGCTGTATTTGTTAAAAGCTTTAACCGGGAATCGTATAATTTTACATGTAACGATCTGCCTTTCATATCATATCGTTCATGTAAGCGTTTCTTTGATTCCTTAGCTGACTGTACGTTTTCCTTTTAACTGTTGTTTAAATGACCATTTAAAAAAATTATAATGGTGTCGGATTGTGTATTGTTTTTTTTTTTTATTTTTTTATGAGGTATTGTAAGTTGTGATGCATACATTCAACTGTGCATATTTCCATAGTTCTGCCTTATATTTTTGGGAAGTTTTATATTAGATTATTGCAGTTTGTTGTATTAAGACTTTGACTTGGTATGGCTGGAATGAGTGAGTAGTTCGGGGCGCCGGGTTCAGACTGATCCACTGTTCTAGCGATAAGTGTACTTGTTGACTTGTACTGCTTACAGGTGGTGTACTTTCTTAGTTTGTTTTCTTTAGGTGGTGTACTTTGTAACAAAGTGACAATTTTATTATGTATTTAGAGCTTTAAAAACACTGTGAAGTCGTGGTAAATTACTTGTCCCGTGTACATACCTTGTAATTGGCATGCAACTCTTGAAAGTATGCGTAATCTCGGAAAACATGGTTCATTTGCACGCTAAGTTAAGCATTTTTTTTTTTTGCTTTGTACCTTGTGGTCTTTAATAAATTAACAAATAATTTGCAGTAGCATTGCCACTTTTTAAATGCCCAAGGTGGTCCATGTTTTGCAGAAATATCAGATTTTGCTGGAAAAAACATACCCATGCCCTAAAGGATAGAAAATATTTTTTTCTTTTGCCAAAATAAGTTATTCTTGCAGCTTTAAAGCTGCTTATGCTAGTTCATATAACATTTAGGGGTTTCAGAATATTTGTTTTATGCTACTATTAAAGAACACTTAGGAAATATTTATGTCCTAAAATATCAGGACATTTGCCATTTCTTTGATTTTTTTTTTTGGGAAGGGTACAACTGATCATAAAGTGGGACAGGTGGTAACCCTAATTTGCAGTGAGCTTTATGCTCTGACTAATTTATCCACTAAGTTTTCTGATCAATCCCTTTAAAGTTTTAACTGAATATTTCAGTATCTGTGTTCTTTTTTCTAGTCTGGGCAGGCGGTCTACCCAGAAATTTGTTTTAAAACTGTAAAGTGTATTCTGAATCCTCAGAGCCTCATTTACTAAAGTGTGTGTGTGTGTGTGTGTGTGTGTGTGTGTGTGTGTGTGTGTGTGTGTGTGTGTGTGTGTGTGTGTGTGTGTTTTCTGCTTTTCTGTAAAAAAAACTTGAAAAAAACAAAAAAATATCCTTGCTTTCCATACTTTCCTAACTAGTGTTCCAGAGACCAGATTTTGCTGATCCCTGGGCTTTGTCTTGGTTCCTGTTTTCTCCATTTTCCTTGTTTGGTCAAGGGGTAGTTTCTTTACTCACTAGTGGGAGTAGGGAGTACTGAGCTGCCTGTTTGTCCTCAGAGGAGTGGTTTAAGGCAGTAACTTGTAGTTTATTGGCCATTTTGGGTCATTTCCTGTCTTTTCCAGCCCCCTGCTATAAAGCACGCTTTAGCGCATTAGCGATTGCGTAGCGATTTAGCTGGAGTTGCCACTGTTGCACACTAGGGCAGCCGGTTAAGCAGGTTTAAACTATTCGGGCTACCTAAAGTCCACTCTTCAAATTTTCCCTTGAAACTACCTTCCTCGACCTATACTACTGATCTAATCAGCGTATCCTATAACTAAAAAGATCATCTCTACTTGACTCTAAGTAGACTATTCTCTATCTGTTAAACCCAGCACTTGCTCCTACAGTACTTATTACCTTGATACGGCACTCTTATAGATAGCACCCCAACAAGCCAACCCCCATTTCTCGGTCACCCACATCCCCCGGAATCTGTTTTAAAGTTTTTGTCTATCCTTCTAGCATGTCGAGGGATCAGTTGCTAGTGTCCTCTCCTGCTCAGCTGGTGAACCTGGGAATATTGAGGCAATGTTACAATTGCCTCATGTACACAGACAACCCTCTCCTCCTCCCACAAAACACAAATACATGCGAGAGATGCAACTATACGGCCAAACTGGAGGCTGTGCTCTCTCAACATAGGACTGGCAAGACCAGTCAGGAGGAGAAGGTTACCACACACACTATAGACCCAGTCTCACATAGTACCACTACAACCTCAAATCATACACATAAACACACAAAGACATACTCGGAGGCTCTGATCAAAAATCTACCAAAACAGCAGAGGCCACCAAAGCAGACACCCAAACAACCACCACCTCAGAACACAACACCTGCAACACATAGACCTCACAGTCAGAGTGTCAAACAGTCACAGCCCTTAAGGCCAAACACAATGCCAGACACACTAGTCATTGGTGACTCCATAGTCAGACACACTGGCGTCCGCTCACCAGACTGAGTAAGGAGAAGGTCACAGTAAGCTGTCTGTCGGGCGCTAGAATCCGCCACATAACCCAAGCACTCAGGTCTCTCAACAGCAGGTACAAATACGACTCAGTCATTGTCCATGCTGGTGTAAACGACCTGAGGCGTACCTCCTTGGACTACATGAAAAGAGACATTGAGGAGCTCTCTGATTATGTAGCCCAGGCAGGTATGACCCTGACCTTGAGCAGTATCCTACCTTCACCAAGAATGATGCCACAATACAGAGATAAGATGATCAGCTTTAACAATTGGCTTAAACACTGGTGTCATTCAAAGGGGATCCAGTATCTGTCTGCCTGGGATGACATGCTGGACAAGCCACGCTGCTTCGCAAGGGGCGGCTTGCACCTGTCACCCCTGGGATTCCGGGATATTGGCAAAGGCTCTTGCCACCCCATAGTGCCTTTTTAGGCAAGGCTCAAATTCTAAACCTACCACCCTAGAACACAAAAAAGGAAAAAAACTAAGGGTAATGCTGCTCAATGCCAGAAGTCTAAATCTCAAAATGCACGCACTCGAGGCCCTTATCAGTATGGAGAACATCGATGTCTGTGCTGTGACAGAAACCTGGTTCAAGGCTCCTGAGAGCACCCCAGCGCTATCAGGTTTTACCTCATATCATGCGTTCCGGCCCCAAAATCAGGAAAATACCAAGAAAGGAGGGGGGGTATCCATATTCATCAAGGACACCCACACCTCAAGACTGGTGGCAACGCATGATGCATCGGAGACCATCCAGGTGCAATTAACCGTAGGCAAGACTGCTCTGCAAATTGTAGCATGTTACAGGCCACCCTCACAAACTCAGGAACCTCACATGGCCTTCCTGAAAACACTAGAGGGATAAATGTATCACCAAACACCATCATACTAGGTGACTTCAATTACCCAAATATAGACTGGGAACACTACTCAAGCCCAAACACCCTAGCCCAAAAGTTCCTGGAATTCATAAACTCAAATGCCATGGAACAACTAGTCACCAGCCCACAAGAGGAGACAACATACTTGATCTCATCATCACGAACATGGGAGCACAATGTTCAACACCGAAGTATACCCCTCACTGGTGAGATCAGATCACAAACTAATCTCGCTGGAGGTCCTCATCCCACCCCACCTGAAATAAAAAGACCACAGTAAAGAACTTCTCAAAGCCGACTTCACACTTCTAAAGACTAGTGTGGTCTCCTTTAAGGCCCCGAGCCAGCGGAAAACAGTACTCAAGCCGCTGAATCACTTACAAATGCCTTCTACCAGCACCTGCAGGACTGCATGGATAAGGCAATCCCAAGCAAAACAAAGACTCTTTGTACCAAAGGCAAGCGTCCAGTCTGGTGGACCCCAGCCATAAACAAACTCTACAACAAAAGGAGGAAGCTACTACAAGATAGAGCAAAATCCTTAAAAGGTAAGACACCCTTGATCACTATAAGTAAAAACTAAGAGCTCTCATAAAATCATCCAAAGCAAATTTCGAGAGAAAAATAGCTAAAGACTCAAAAGACAATCATAAGGCCTTCTTTAGCTATGTTAGAAACCTAGGAGGAAACTCCCAGATATGCTCAGAACTAGTTCAAAATGATGTGAAGATTACTGATCCTACAGACATTGCCAACATACTGGCTGACAGGTTCAGTGCAAACTTCTCCCCCTCCCAAAGGAGAGATATCTATACCAAGCGATTGCAGCCCCAAACATCTCCAACGCCCAAGTGAGAACTGCTCTCTCCAAAGCAAAAAACACAGCATCCATGGGACCTGATGGTGTCCCCAGCTGTGTGCTCCATGAACTCAATGAGGAATTAAACCCACAGCTAGGACAGCTGTTTAATCAAAGTCTTACCTCTGGATACGTACCCAGGGAGTGGCGCACTGCAACTGTGGTCCCACTTCACAAAGGCGGTGCCTCCACCGACCCTGGAAATTACCGGCCCATTAGCTTGACAAGCCTTATCTGCAAAGCCATGGAGAGGATCATAATGGACCTCATAAATAAAGACATAGGGAATTTGCAGACTTTGGATCCAACCCAGTTTGGCTTTGTCAAAGGCAGATCATGCCTTTTAAACTTGGTTGACTTTCGAAACAGTCACCAAAGCCATTGATGAGGGAAAGGCAGTCCATACAGCCTACCTCGATCTAGCTAAGGCCTTCGATACAATACCCCACTCGGGTATCATTGAAAAACTCATCAGCTTAAATGTTAACCCATACATCACAAGATGGGTTGCAAACTGGCTGAGTGACAGAACCCACAGGGTCAGAGTTGCTGGCGCCATGTCAGACTCAAAGCCTGTCACAAGTGGTGTCCCACAGGGCTCAGTCCTGGGCCCACTCTTGTTTGGCATCTACTTTTCCAGTACAAGCAAACACAGGAGGGTTATGGCTGACAAAGTTTGCAGATGACTGCAAACTGGGCGCCATAGTAGAAAACACATCTGACACAGATATCCTTCAGAAGGGTCTCACAGAAACGGATAACTGGTGCCAGAGCCACGGCCTAAAGTTAAATGCCAAAATGCATAGTCATACCCTTGGGAAAAACAAGGTTACTAGCTACCAAACAGGTGGCAATCCACTGAGCACAGAAGAAGTTATCAGGGACCTGGGGACCCAGGTTGATAGTAGTCTGTCATTCGACACCCATGTAGCTAAAGTAGTTAGGAAGACCTTCTACATTGCCCACCTTATCATGAAGGGATTCTCATCTAGATCAAGGGAGGTTATAGTCTCCCTTTACTCATCACTCATCAGACCAATGATTGAGTACAATGCCCCATTCGGAATGTATCTGACCCGACACTTGCAGCAGCTGGAGAGGCCACAAAAGTTCCTCACCAAAAGGATAAAGGGTCTCAAAAATCTATCCTATGCTGCCCGACTGAAAGAACTCCAGCTCTATTCAGTAAACACACTTGCTCAGAGGGGACCTTTGCCTAACATACAAGGGCATGTCAAAACCAGATTTGGTGAATATGCTTCACCTCAAAAATCTAGATCCATCAGAGCCACAAGGGCGGAGACTTAAACCTCG